>NC_062217.1:127282905-127582905 GCF_902686445.1 Sciurus carolinensis | reverse complement strand
ATTTTCTACCAAATACTGAGCAGGATGGTGTTGGGCAAGTGATTATAGCAGTTCCAGTGAAGACATAAAAGCCAAGATTCTAGATATTGGGAACTTTGGTGAAGGTTCTACCAGGATCTGTGTAAAACATGATGTGGCTTATAGTCTGTGATTGGAGTGGGGGTCGTATGGGTGCCATGGGTACATCTTGCAGTTTGATTCTAGAGGTTCCATTCAGCCCAACATATTTCTGCAGGGAAGGTTGCTTTCCAGGTCGTGTGGATCCTGTTAATATATTTATATGGCATTTTCCTCTCTCTCTCATGTAGGAGCTGAGTTCTTTCATTACTCTGTGTTGATGGACTCAAACTTACACAATTCAGGTTTCCTAGGCAGTGAATAGCGCCAGAAATATACCCTGTGATTAACTTCTACATAACCCATTGTTCCTTAAAGTCTCCCTCCCCATTCTCCTATTAGCTCCACAAAAGCCGGAAATGAAAAAGCACCAACAAGCCCCCTTCCCTGCCCCCGTCAGCCCACCATGGGGCGGGTGTTCCCTGTGCCCGTATTAGTGCAGGATGGGCCACTTGGAAGTTATTTCTCATTCTCATTTATATAATGACAGTTTTTTTTTTTTTTTAACCCACACCTTGGGTTTTCAAAATATTTGTATTTCCTATTTTTCAGCTATAAGTTGTGAAGTTATCCTATTGGATAATGTATATGAAAATTCATTCAATTTTAGAGTTTTATGTTTGAGAAATTGATTGTTGGGGTTGTTTTTGAGGGGCAGCATCCTTTATCGTTTTACTATCTTGTATTAGTATCTGCTGTGACCTTTCAAAAAAATACCTTCGTAGATTGATTTTCTTGATAATGCTTGGTTATACGCTAAGATTTTCAGACTAGAACCTCTCATTCAAAATGTATCACCAGTTAAGCTCTGATATTGAGCTGCCCACGACCCTTCTTGGCAAAGACCTTGTCTCTGACTTACCTTATCCCAGCCATGCTTAGCTGCTCAGCCTCATTGATGGACATTCCCAATAAGGGATTCATCCTGAAACTGCAGCCAAGTGCTCCTTTACAACGAATATGGAAGCCAACTCACAATATGGGTTATTTATCTGGTATCTGTTGTTGTTTCTCCATCATTGCTTAAGGGAACATCCACACCTTCTCACCAGTCACATCCATGTGATAGGCAACCAGGGGTCTGATAGTCTACAGTCACAGGACAAGAAATATCCCTCTGTAAAGTAGGAGCCAGTCCATGCTCTAAGCCAAGGATTGCCCTCATTGACCACATTGAGCCCTAACTAGCCCAGCCTGCCTGGTGAAAGGTTTGATCAGCCTGGAGCTTTGTCCATGGAGAATTGCAGAATGACCATGCTACTGTGACTCATGATTTTTCTTGGGGTACAATTTGACAAGCCCATAGGAACTAGGAAGCACACTGATAGATCTCTGTCCCAGAAATTTTGCCCACACCCTTACTTTCAATTTTAGTCATATAATATTCATAGCCTGAAAACACACACATTTTCACTGATGATACAAAAAGATACTACACATGACTATTTCTCTTTCTCTTCATTTTTGCAGTGTTGGAATTAAATCCAGGGCCATGTGCATGCTAGCAAACACTCCACCACTGAGTTACGTCCCAGTCCTATATATCATTCTTTCTGAGAAGTGGCAAACCCATGACATTTAAGTTAGGCAGCAATGTTACCACCCAGGGAGCTGGCCAAGCCAGTAGTCTGAGATGAAAAGCAAATTAACACTGAGGGAGAAAGACTTAGAATGTAGTGATCATTCTGTAGGATTTCCTTCAGTGTTTTTCAGGAGATAGTGGATCTGATCCTGCTGCTAAACTGGGTTTTGTGCGTATGCACATATTGTAAGGGAGAAGGGAGGGGGACTCTGTATATTTCTGGAAATTATTGAAGAAGGAGATTGTCTTCCAAATTTTCAGATATTATCCCTACTGACATTGATGACAAAAACACAGCAAAAAGAATTTCAGGAAGTCATCTGGGTAAAAGAATAGAAATAAATAAACCTTCAATTCAACCAGGAGGGAGAAACCTCCATTTTAATCCAAAGCAATGATTTTATTCAACATCAAAATTGGTTTGGAACTTTTGCAATGAAAAATTTCACTAAGGATTAATTTCCGTTTTCTTTTCTCCTTATTGTTTGGCAGTCAAGGCTGAAGCTAGATCACGCTATCACAAAGACCCATTTGAGTTCAAGAACGCAACTCCCAATTCTCGGCTTGTGACTGAGCCAGGTGAAGGAGTACTGGGACCTATCCCAATTTTTGATAACTGTACTGCACCCCTCAGTGTTCCTCTTTAACAAAATGAGCCCAGTTGAAGGACAGAGATGTACTACCATGGATTTCAGCATGCATTTAGCTTGTTGAGCAGCAGAATGCCAAACAGAAAAGCCATAAGAAAACAATAAATAATTATTAAATTGACCCCACCCTCAAACTAGCAGCTTGCTGCAGACTTCGGTCAGAAGCCCTGTTAGCTAGATGGCTTTGTGTTCAAACCACTTTGCATGACTCTTACTCTGAGTGATTCCAGTGTGAAATGACATTACTAATGACCTGCTAAGTGTGTACAGATGTGGGTTTTTCCAGATGTGGTGATTAATAACGTAATGGAGATAGCTAGTTGACTCATGTTTACGGGTTGTTTGCCTTTTATTACTTTCCCGATTTTATTTGCTTTGAACTATTTTTTAACTTCAGCCAACAAATTCACAGTTAAGTCTTGAAGGGCTTCATCCCCCTGAATCTCACTGGGGACATGGGGAAGAGGGAATGTGCCCCAGACTGGAGCTGACCATTGAGTCCATCACATATAGGCACTGGGCTATTTGGGAAAACTGAAGACTATAGCTGTTGTCCCATTTCCCTTCAAGGACCCATAAAGAGGCACTGGTGAACCCTCACCCAGTGTTTGCAGCCTGGCTAGGAAGAAAAAGGGAGATACTTCTTTAAAAAAAAAATCTAGTAAATTATATGATCATTTTGAAGTAAGCCTCAAATCCTGGCCAGTGTTTCTGGAAGATGTTGCCTTACTCTTGTTGGAAAACAGAAAGCCGATGAAAAGCGGAATGAAATGTTGTTACAGATGTTCAACTCTGCATTAAGGCTGTTGGAATTACCACCACATCTTAAATCAATCCCCAGAACATTGTCTGGAGGTTATGTCATTGGAATAATGAATCCTCTTTAGTCAAGTATAAGCAAACATGTTAAAACATCATTGTAACTTTAAATTAAACTCCAGCGCAAACCAGGGGATCTGAAGCCTCATTAGACTTGCCTGACATTTTTCTAGCGCCGAGTCTTCCCAAACTGTAAAACTGTTAGATTCAGTGCCTATTAGACGAGGGAGCGCTGGGAAGTTACAACAGAACATTAAGTGTTATACTTAGGGATGTGCAAAAACAAGCCCTTGAATTTTATGAGTACTTGGAGACTGGATGGAGTTCAGCTCCTATAAAAATTCCACGTTAGATTCCTGAACTTGTTTGTGCTTTAAAGAAGCTGGTAAGTCAGGTTTCTTTAAAGGTTCACATCTTCATGTGGCTCCCACTGCACGAAGACAAGAGAAAATGCTAGAGACAGAGTGTATTGCAATTAGCCAAAAGTAGGTTAAATATGAGCCTGTAATGTGCGTTGTCATGAGGTAGTGGCCCATTACTTCAACACATTTGTCTTTCATGAAAGTGAGTAAATTTAAGTCTCTCTTTTAATTCCATTTTTATTCTTCTCATGTAGTCACAGAAGCCATGAAATGAAAATTATATTTTATAGCTTAACTAAAAGTTTTCCTAGATATGCTTTCTTTATAGAATCCTTATAAGGGATAATAATTAAATATGGTTTATATCCTCCTTATGAAAAAGAAATCACCCCTGCTTCTCTTGCGAGACCTGAGCCAGATGCAACTGTCTCCATTACACAAAGTTCCTATATTTAATATGGAGACATTGTCTCCCATCTCTTCAGGGAACCAATTTCTAGGCCCTGAGTACAGGAGGAAAGCTTTGAACACAGTTTCATTTCAGAGAACAAATTCCAGTTTAAATTCAGTATGATTATGATGGATGATCTCTCCGAGTTGCAATGAAAATAAATAGTTTCCTTGCACCGAAGACGACATAACTTCGCCACCAAAATGAGGTGTCTCCCTAGAGCTGGCTAACGGGGATTAACTTACAAGTTCCCCATCTGAGGATGTGTGCAGGTAAACAGCCAGTGACAAGGTATAAGGATGATGGGCACTTAACCAAAGGGATTATCTCTTGAAGGCCCAGTGCCAACAGGGAATCACAAGGCAAGCAGAAGAATCCACTGACATGCCAGCCAAGGTGACTTTCCATCTAGATTTAACTAACAGAGACTCGTTCTGGAACAACACAACCAGAGCAACAGCTGGGCGCCTCCAATAAAGCTAGTCATACTAGGCTTGGTTAGATGAAAGACCTTTTGGGGTATTCCATTGAAACCTTAAGGAAACTTGTAGGACAGAACTTGCACTCTTACTAGACCTGCTCACATGCACACACACGTCAAACTTAGCATGCTGAACAACTAGGTCACCCCAGAGACAGAATGATAGGGCAAGTGGCCCATATTAAAAAGTGACCTTCTATTACAGTGCAGTCCTTTCTACTCCATACTAAGATGGGGAAAGCATAAAAGTGTACTTACACATGCACATGCGCACACACGCATGCACACACACACTTCTACCGCAGTATTGCCTCAGATGCTCTGTCCCTGTCCTGTGAAAGGAAGATGAATTCAGGTCAAGCTCAGAGTGCCTGTTTGCTCGCCGAGAGATGCATATCAACTCTAAGTGATTTTTTTCAATACCATTTATGTGGCTTGTATTTATTTCCTTTAATCTTTTAAGTGCTGTTTAGTCTCTGTGTGATTTGCTGTGGATACTCATTTCTGATAAGATGCGATATCCTCCCCGCCACATAGTCCCTGCCTGGAGCACTAAGTGACTGATATGGTCACAGCCTGAGCGGAGCCTCTGGCGGAGCAGAGCAGGAGGGAGCAGGCGGTGGAGGGGGTGGCAGTGGGCGTTGGCAGGTGCATTCTTGCCTTTATTTCTTCTGGTATCGCCCTTACCTCACACCACACTCTTGTTGCCTTTCCCTGTGTCAGCCAGTATCAGGCAACCCTGGATTAACAGTACAGTAGGGGAGTGTAAAAAAGGGTGATACTTTGGAGCAAGGGTTGTTGGATCATTATAATCTTTTCAGAACCATGTATCATAACCTACTAAATTGATGTAGTGTCTTCCCGGAAGCACCATAGAATGCATGCTCTGGTGTGGGTCTTCCTGGATAATACCAAGTAGCTAAGATGGCCTTTTCTCACCATCTAAGACTCATACACTATTAACATATATCAAGCTTTTTTTGACATTGTCACTGCTAATATTTCTCTTCTTAGCTTTAAGGTAACCTCCGTGTGTTCTGAGTTTCAGAGGTGCTTTCTCCTAGTCTGTGTTGCAGTCAACTATAAGAATCCAAGGATCCTATTTTTCCTTCTTGACATTACAGCTTTAGCCTGGATTGTGGGGGGTGGGGAAAGCAGGGCTAGAATTTTGCTGCTGATGCCCTTGGGTGACAGGCTGGGTACTCATCTGCTAATTATCAAGCAGCTCTCTTAAAAAGAAGCATGGGGCAGACTAATTCATCTACAAAGCTTATTAGTGGGTGTCTTTGGGCAAGAGCAGTAAAGTGTGCTGTGTTGTTTGTGAGTGAAGCTTCCCATTGCTTAGCGATCTGTGTGGTTCAGACATTTGGAAAACAGCCTTTGGTTTCCCGCCCCCTCCGCTGCCCTCCATCCCAGCCTCCCACCGCATCATCCCAGGTATCATTCAGTAGCAACCTCCTCCTCCTTCACTCCGTGCTCTTTGGCAGCCGGCTCTCCAGCCTCGCCAATCCCAGTCCTTCGATGTGAATGAGTAAAACAAGGACCGGGTGTGCGCAGCCGCAGTGCTCTCTCTCTTGGCCGCTGGAGAGACGAGGGCCCGGTTGGGCTGGGGATTCTCGAGTCCACGTGTGCCAGTGTTCCCAGTCACCACTGATTGGAACATTGGCCCTGAAGGCCTTGAATCCTGGCCTCTCCCAGGCTTTCTCTGGTACGCAGGGATTAGAAACCAGTTAAATTGGTTCACTGGGAGAAGCAGCGGGCTGGCAGTTCAGCCGCTATTTCAAATACAACTTCTGATTTTGGTTACCAGAAAACTCCTTCAGTTATCAGGCAAAGTAACCAAAATTAAGAATAACGATTGACCGGTCCTATATGCATTTCAGTATGCAGATGAATCACAATTTTTTTTTTTTTTTTCTTTTATGGCAGGGCATTGATAAACGGTTTTAGTTCGCTTTAAGTGCATGTTCAAAGGCTGGAGCGTCAAGAGGTGTCGCTTCAACCTTCTCTAAGGCCGGCCTTTTTGACTAACATATTTGGTCTTTGTCATTGGGTCCTAAAAGACAGCCATGAATTCCTAGTGAGTGACTGGGCCGTGAGTGTGTGTCCTTTGATATCTTGCCTGTATTTCACAGTCTGCCCTCAAACTGTTCGTAATCTCATGAGCTGCCTGTATTTCCAGTTGAAGATGAGCAGCCGTCGACGCTGTCACCCAAAAAAAAACAACGCAACGGGGGCATGAGGAACTCGCCCAACTCCTCGCCAAAGCTGATGAGGTAAGAAGGGGCCCACCAAGCCCCTCGGCTCCTTCTCCCCAGCCGGCCCCCTCCCCGCCCTGCGCAGGCCCAGCCTCCCTCCCCAGCAGCGCGGCGGGGGAGGGGAGCAGATCCTTAGATGGCTTCTGAGAGGCTGCAGTATTTATTCTGTCAGCTTGTCAGCAGTTAATGATAGAGCTGAAAAAATTCTGTCATGAAAAACAGTTTGAAAAGCTGTTTGAAAAATACATAGGCTTTAAAGTCTTAGCTGTCACCATGTCCTGTCTGTGTGTAGTTCCTAAACAGCAGTGGCACTAATGACGGCAGGAACCAATCAGAGGAACTCTGTGGTTAGTTTGCCTGTGGCAAGTCTCTTTCTGCTGGAGTCCCTCGGAGGACTGTTTTCTGTACTTAAGGCCATATGTGAGATGTATCATCACAATCAAAAATGAACCTGAAGATTACCTTCCTTTTATCCTGTCGATTGAAATCAAATTTCTGTTAATTGATTTTGACTGATAAAAAAAAGTCTAATAATCTGTGGACTTGCCAAAGCAAAGTTCAAAAGTAATCCAGTTCTGCTCAGGCTAAAAGCAATATTAATTATGAAATACAGCATGCTTGCGCTCTCTTTCTCTCTCTCTCTCCTTTCTTTCTTTCTCCCTCTTCCACTCTTCCCATTTCCTTTCTTCCTTCCTCTTTTCCTCCTTCCCTTCCTCCCTCCCTTCTCTCTTGTTCATGCCTTCCTCTAAGAAACAGCCAGTAAACCAAATTTCGACAGAGTTCTGAAGCTCTTTTTTCTCTGTCTGTTCATCTCCCCTTTGTGTCTATGATTCCCAGCCCTTACTTCCTCCGACCCCCTGACTCTCTGGACCTCACTGAAACAGGAGTGATTTCAGATTTGCACTGCTTGCCCTGAATGGTCCCTGCCAAGGAAACACCTGACTTCCTCACGCTCCTTTCCTCTTTGCCTTGCCATGGTCACACTTCTCCCTTTGATTATTGAAATACAAGAACAGTGATTTCCATTCCCCATGTCTCCAATGCATTATCTTCTCCCTGGCCCTCCATGTGCACGAGTCTGGAACCTGGGAAGGACAGGGTAGTCCTTCTTTAGCGATGGGGGACATAGGCTGTCCTTTAGCTGAGACCACCAGCCCTATCTCCTATGCCATTATTACAACCTCCCGATAGAGGTTTCCTTGAGCATTCTGTCTTCCCTCTCTCTCAGCCTTACTTGTGGACTGATTTCCATGCCTGTTTACAGTGTAGGAAGAGGAATAAAATACAACTCCCAAGCTTCTCCTTCTATGATGCCAGTTGTTATACAAGCATTCACTTCCTATTTATTCACCTTTAGGTAATCGTCTTATCTAATGCTAATAGTTTTCTCCATTTAAAGCCGAGAGAAGCCCAGTCTCTTTCCTTTGCCTCAATTTAAAGAAGCAAATAAATAAATAAAGAGAAGTCTGAAAAATCTGAAACCTTTGGAGCCAAATTCCCTGTCCCTGTTTGCTATGTAAAGTATGGTTCATTTCTTTGATCTTGAGTAATAATAATTCTGAGGAGTTATACTGTTTTCATATGCTTCAAAGCTGTGTCAAAGTTTTGCTGCTTAAGGGTACTTCTTTATTCTGTTGGCTCTTGGGTACCAAGATGACAGGTCTCCTGTACGAGGTGGAGGCTTTTTTAAGTCGTAGCCTTCAGCAAAACATCAAATTACCAAATCCAGGGTAACATACTTCTACACAAATGCCTTTCCTGTAGATATATTATACCATATATATTAAATACTTTAGTGTTACACGCTACATTTTATGTGCAATAGAAAGTGATGGTTTGAGGTAGCCTTCGGGGGACTTTTTTTCCACAAGCAGAAAAAGCTAGTGTATACCGTATCAAGTATGGTTTTTACAGGACTTTCTGCCCGAAGGCCTTTGTAAATAAGTAATGATCAACAGATTGGCTGTGGGTTTTTGAAAAGCATGCCTATGTCAGTTTGCATGATGGGGGAGAATTTTCAAAGTGGATCTTGCTTTCATTGCCTGCCGGAGAGGGGCTGAGGGAGGCAGTCATCCCAGGCTGGAGCTGTCTGCTCTGTGGTACATCAGAATTGCTAAACGGGGGTCAGGTGGTGAGCCGAAACTTACCAAGCTGCAGAACTTAGGCTTCTTGTTCGGGCACCTCCAGGCTGCTGCTAGGACCACAGCTATAGTCACCAGGAAGCCTCATCCCCTGGGGCCACGGTGGTCCCTGTTGCAGCTTAGCTGGAAGGGCCATCCCATGACAAGTCAGGGGGTCTCACAAGCTCCTCCTTGATCCTGGCTTTCTGTGTCCCAGGTGCTCTTTATTCTGTATATACTGTCAGAGGAGCAAGGACAGGGTCTATGTTGGCTCTCTCCATTTCCCTTTGCCTCTAGTATAGGAATGAAGGATTCAACCCAAAGGCCTTTTGGGATGACCTGGAATATCTAGCACTGGCCAGGAAATCACTGGGGCCTATTTTTTCCTCAATGCCTCTTGCTGATTGGCAGAAAACGGGGGCTCCCCCAGCTCCTGTGGCTTTCCCAGTTCCCTCCTCCTCTTCAACTGCCCCCTCTACTTTTCTTAGGATAGGACTCCCAGGTCCTATTCCTTATGACCTCAGAAATCCATAAAGGAAACTAATGACTTATTTGAAGTGGGGTTTTCAGCATGAGTTTGTGGTTCACGGTTTGAAGAGAATCAATCATTCCGATTGTGGGAAGGTTTTAGTGGCCTATGGGCAGTGATCGGAACAGCTCCAAGAGAAACCGGAGACCCAGAATGGGCCAGGCTGGGCTTTAATTTACCACCATGACTTCTGCAAATAAAACAGGCTCCTGTGTAAGGGTTCCTTCTGCCTCCTCTGTGGAGAAATGCTTCTGGGATGCTCCGCTAATGGTCTTTGTGTCCCCTTTGTTCTGATATCAGGCTTACTCTGGTATTTTAGTGTCACTTAATTCTCTGCACAGTCATTAGGTGAACAGCCTTGTTTTGTGTGTCTGGATCCTGAGGTAGTGTGATTTTTAGTCATCCTGACAGTAAACAACCCTCATAGTCAGACGGAGCCAAATGGCAAGTGTCTGTGCTCCACGCCAGGCACACGCGTGTAATGATGGATAACCTTTGGCTCCATTCCACTGAGGAGTGAGCTATGGAGGTCCCCAAGTCCCTTACTCCATCAGCCTATTATCTCCCTCTTTATTGGTCAAGTAATTAATATGGAATTAGTTAAGGAGTTTCTCTTAGTTTTCCACCCAAATCACCAAGCACCTGTTAACTAGTTTTCCTACTCCATGGGTTTGTACATTGCAAGGATAGCAACATCTTCCCTCAGTTATAAAACTCTGGAGGGCAAGATTTGGTCTCTTAATGACTTGGGGCTTCATAGATCCCATCCACTGAAAACTCTCAGGACTGAGGTGTAGCTCAGTGATAGGACACTTGCCTAGCATGTGGGAGGAAGGCCTGTATTCAATCCCCACCACCAAAAACACTCTCTAGGAAGTCTCTCTAGGAAAAAAAAAATAGTCCACCGAGTACCATTTGACTACAGTTCGATTCATAGACTTCTGAAATTCCCATTCAGGATCACATTCAGCTCATCCCATGGACTCTCCCAGTAGTTTTATTCACAAGTTTTTCTTAGGTGTGGAGAGTATTTCTCCAGAGGGTGAATGGCATAGAGTATATACCCAGGTTCAAAGAGAACTCCCAAATACTGTGCACGTCAGTTACCTGCTTTCTTAGATGAATTCCCATCCAGCTAATGTTCAGTGAGAGCTTACCATGTTCAAGGTGTTGTGGAAGGCCTTTGAGAGATCTAACATAAGATGACTTAGTCAAGATCCCCATCTTCAAAATGGGACAGTCAATGATGGAGACAGATAAGCATATCGAGCAAAATAGGGTAAGAATGACTAGGAGATCCATCAGCATGGGCTGGGAGAGAAAAGCTGGTGTTTGTTTCTGGTTTGGGAGGCTGAACTTGGTTTGTGAAGGGGGTCTCATTTAACCAAGCCATGTAGGAGAAAGAGATTCTCTGCTAATGGTAGTACCTACTCTGGTTTCTGGTTTAGCAGTTGATAGGCATCATCCCAAGAATGGTATGCCTGTGAACCCATTGAATTTGAGCCACAGCTGTATGAATAGGTATTATCCTGCATCCTGTTTTACAGATGAAGAAGCTGAGGCACAGAGATGGAAATTCCAGTAACTGTCATTAAGTCTTCATTAAGAAGATGGAGGAAATAGGGGGAGTGCTTAGGCCCCAGTAAATGGCTCAGTGTGGCTGGAAAGGGGTCCTTGAGTGCATCACCCAATGTCTGAGTATTCTGGCCCCCAGTCTTGAAGGCTTTGCCTGTCATAGGCATTGGGGGAATGCTTGTAGGATTTTGATGAAGCTGTACTCAGTGTTTTTCTGAGGATCCTTGGCAGCAGTGTGAGGTTGGGTCTGGAAGCCCAGGCCTTTCCGAGACTTTAAACACAAGGTGTGAGAAAGAACCAGCAACCCCAGCCTCTGCCAAGCACCGTTGGGTGCCAAACCACTGAGGGTTTGCCATGGAGTCGTGGACCAGGCCTGGGCTAGACAGTTTTCCCACGAAGGACACATAGAATTCCTGACTTTGGTCCTGAGGTGTGGAGTAGAGAAGCATAGATCACGCAGGTTTATGCAGGATGTACCAGGGAGACAAGTTACACACAGAGAGAGCCCTCAGCCTGGCCAGCAAGGATAAGTGAGCATGCCCCAAACAGGGAAACTGAACACTTTGAGGAGAGTTGCGTGTTGTGAGACCCAGGAAATATTAGACCTTAGTTTCCTGAAAGGGGAGGGAAATGTGATTTGAGAAAAACAGATTATCCTCTCAGGCATCCACTGATCATTAGGTGAAATAAACTCATCTTCTTGTTAAGTCTCATTCCCTCTCTTTTGACTCATACCTTTCATGGGGACTTTTTGTTAGGAGCTCCCACATCAGAGTCTGCCAATGTGACAGATTCTGGTAAATAGAAAATGGCAAAATGGCCTGAGCCAACTCAGAGTTGAGGGCAGGATGCCACCCTCCCAAGTCCTTCCACTGGACAGAAAAAGAGGGAAGGCAAGGACAGCTTAGCAAGTAAATTCACCTCCTAATGCATAAACTAATAGCATATGACAGTCCCCCATGGGACTGGAGAAGAAAGAAATCATGGGTGTCGTGATAGAAAGGCGTGGGTGGACTTGACACGGGTCTCTGGACAAGTTCATGCTCAGCAGAGGGTCATTATCTTGTCGTCTTCTTTCAGAAACATCTTGTACAATCTCCTCTAGGACTGAGGGACGTGTCACTTCTCCCAGGCTGTCTCCTAAACATAAAGGCAGTAATTTCCCTTTTCCTCCGAGAATGGTGGATGCTTAACAAGAAATGACGTATTAGAAATAGGAAACAAAAGCGCAATTAGATCCAGAGAAGCTGGAAAGGACCCTAGTTTTGCCAGGGTGGCTAATGCCTGCCCTGGAGGATTTGTCAGGGTGGCTCCAGGAATGGCCATCTGGTGGGAGATGGGGGCAGAGTGGTGGGCAGCTATGTCTCAGGGCCAATGACTTTTATCAGGGGGCTGGGTGCAAGATTGAAGGATGAGTTAAGACAGGAGCCAGAATCCCAAAGTCAGGATTCTTGCAAAGTAGCAGAAAATAGTATCCTTCCAGAAGTCAAAGACCCCCAAGAGTGAAGCGAATCCAGTTGGAACCCTTTATGGTGCTGAATATCCAAATGTGAGCTCTTTGGAGGGGACCATCTGAGATCCAGTGGACTTGCCAGTGTCAGGCAAGGCAGGGAGCCACCTGTGTGACCTGACCCACTTAAACATTGTACTCAGGGACTTAGGGACTAGATTCCATGTTGTTTTCTTTGTAATGGGAGACGAGATGGGGAGAAAGGAGAGTAGACACTGCATTTTTATTTTAACTATTGCACAATACAAGTACTAATATTTAATTTGCTTATTCATGAATATTTGCTAATTAGCTCATGGACAGAGAGGTCAGTCAGAGTCAGTGTGTAGCATTCAGGTTAAGAATCCCCATTGAGTGTTGACACAGCCCCACAAATTCCTGAATCACCTGGAGCCAGAACAGGCAGTTTGGGTGTACATTCCTCACCAGTCCTTAACCTTCATTTGCATTGCAGGGCCAGCTTTGGGATGAGGCATAAAGGGGCTTCCTTACATTTCCTCAGGCACCTCTCTTGCTTCACCCAGTCCTGACCTTGTTGATTAAACCACAGTCTCCTGTCCTGGGTGTTGCTGGCAGTTGCCAACTTTGTAGAATTTACTTAGACCATATAGGTGCTCCTTATGGACACAATTTATAGGGTGGTTCTCAAAAGTTAGCATGTGTCAGAATCACCTGAGTTTTTTTTTGGTTTTTTTTTAAACATTGCTTGCTGGACCCCACCGCTGTGAAGACTGTGGTTCAGAAGGTCTGGACTGCTGGCTCTAAAATTTGCATTTCTTTCAAGCTCCCAGGGAATGCTGATATGACTGGTCTGGGGTCAGCTTTGAGAATAACCCCTTAAAAGCATCTGATCTGTGAGAGAAACTGGAAGTGATAGGGCCCTTCTCTCAGAACTGTTCAGACTCTGCATTGAAGCACAAAGTAGTTGCTTCATTAAGATATCTGTCTTGACTATTGTTGACATCACACAGGATTTCTCCCTGCTGATTAGTTATAGCAGCTGACTCCAGGCAGCCTTGACTAGTTAGAGACAGAGAATCTCTCTTCCCATCATGATATCCTTTGTTAGGAGGAATATTGTGTGTCCTAACTCAAATAATGTCCCTGTATGTGAAAAATAGTGCGAGAGCCCTAAACAAATTGTCAGAAAGTATCAAAAGTGAATGGGCTCTTATTGGACTCACTGTTGTTTGATTTAAGCGTTTTCAGGCAGGGCATGGTGATGCACACCTGTAATCCCAGTGGCTTGGGAGGCTGAGGCAGGAGGATCCAGAGTTCAGAGCCAGCCTCAGCAAAAGCAAAGCACTAAGCAACTCAGTGAGACCCTGTCTCTAAGTAAAATACAAAATAGGACGGGATGTGGCTAAGTGGTTGAGTGCCCCTGAGTTGAATCCCGGGTACCTGCCCCCCATCCAAAACAGTGTTCAGAGACTGGTGATCATTCAGGTGTTCCTTTTGTTAGTTTGGTTTTTAACTGAACAACTACTGGGAACTCCACTGGGTTCTGGAAATCCATGGAAGCAAAAGGGAGGAGATCCCTGCCATAAACAAATCTCACACCTAATAGATGAGACAAAGACACTAATTCTTATCTTTGAAGGAACATCTCACACTTGTATAGGAGCCCTGAGGAAAGGAATCAGCTTCTGTCTGTGTGATTGAAGACGATGGCTTCATAAGGAACACGTCACTTGATGTAATAGATGCTCAATAAAATCAGTATTGGCCACTTAGATGATAGACCTGCAGAGGAATGAGATATTCCCCTACAGTTTATCAAGCCTCCCACTCTCAAGAGAGACCAGGGTTGGCCTACTTGACAATGACAGAAAAGGTCTTATCATGGGATAAAGCACGACGTTGGTCTCAAACTCCAAGCAGGGAAATGGTTGCAGTTCTCAAACCGTTGCGTAGCTTTCTTCTTTCATAACTCTGGTTGGTTGGTTACTTTTATTTGAGTGTAAATTTCTGAAGTTCAGCTTTGAACCTGGGGCCACACAACTGGGATTTGCTGTGCTATAAGGGGCACCTCTTTAAAATATAATACTGCCTTCCTCACAGCATGTTTGCTAGGAAAGGGATTTGTGGTTTAGCTTTAGGCTGTTGTCTTCCAGGCAAGCTTTTTGTGTTTCTGCTGTAGCAGGGCATTTAGTTCATTTCCTGAGATTAATTGATGGCAAGTGGCATTCTTTGCTCAGCAAGTCTCTAAACAAAGAATTCAGGCATGCTTAATTTCTAGCTGCGGACTTTGGAGGTATGAGCTGAGATCCAAGGAGCATAGATATAAAAAATTTAACTCACTGGGGCTTCTCAATTGTTATAAAAAGGTGGGTATTCCTAAACTCCAATGCTTGGCACATGATGAGGACTTGCCCAGCCTTAATTGGTTGTTGAAACACCCCTTAGCACCTTGTCCTGAGAAAGAAGGGTTCATGGGGTAATCTACTGATGATTCATGCAGGTGCAAGCAGTGAATTTCGTCAGTGCCCACCATGCTGGTTTTCCTCTCTTTAGCGTCTTGCACTGTGGCTTGGGGTTCTATGATGGAGAAGCGGGGAGACGTCGCCCCTCCTACAAGTGGAAGAGTGGAGAGTGGGACCTGAGCCCAGGCTTCTGGTCCAGCAGCCTCTCCCATTCAAAGCCTTGCCTTTGCTCACCTTCTCTGTCACCTGAGCAGTGTTACTTGTCCACTGATTCCCATCCATTGGCAGGGGTTGATAACAACAGAAATTACCTACACTCTCACTGTGATGACTGATCAAAATGTTGGTGCAAGTTTTAGCACCGCAGTGTTTGTAAGGGTTCCCTTCATGGCAGTCCTTCTCATAGTAGCAACAGTAGCAGCAAAAGTCACAGTAGTCACCCTGTATCTTATTGAACTTCTCTGTGTTGCCTGCTTCCTTTCACCAAAATCAGAACTACAAATACATGAATGAGCTGCAAGCCAAGTATAAATAATAATAATAACAACAATAATAATACCTACTTCTTTAAGGCAGGCTCTTTCAAGTTTTATGCTATATGCATGACCTGTCATTACTCATGTAATCTTCAAATTGAACCCATTATGTCCATAAGATGACGGTTAAGGATAGTGCTGGGGAGGGCAGGGACATTGGCCCACTCTTCAAGGAAGATACTGTGTATCTCTGGTATTATTTCATGCATTCCTAAAATGATGGTAGTATGTGTTTCTCCCTTACATGAGCAGGTAAGACCTGAGACTTAAAAAGGGCCACAGAGCCATCAGCTGAGGGCTATCTGGTATATGGTGTCTGTTTTTTCTCCAAGGTGGAATGTTGTTTTAATTTTCTCGGAATGCTGTAACAAAATACCACAGATCTGCTGTCTTAAACAATAGGAATTTACTGTCTCACAGTTCTGGAGGCTGGAATCCCTAGGTTAAGGTCTTTGCAGGGTTGATTATTTCTGAGGATCATGAGGGAAGGATCTATTCCAGGCCTCTCTCCTTGACTTGTAGATTGCTATTTTCTCCCCATATCTTTATGTGACCTTCCCTGTGTACACGTCTGTGTCCAAAGTCCCTCTATTTATAAGGACACCATCATCTTGGCCCACCTCACTGATCTCCTCCTAATTACTTTATTTAAAGATCAAATCTCAATATACACTCACATTCTGGAGTGCTGGGGATTAGAACTTCAACATACAAATTGTGGTAGATGACACAATTCAGTCCATAACAATGACAAGGCAGCTATAACTCACTTCAGAGAATTTCTATTACTCTACAATAAGGCAGCACTTTGGATGAGTCATAAGTGACAAATATGTCATGAATTAATTATGGTGCATTTTAGAGGAGTTGGGGATTGCTATGTGAGTTGAAGAAATAAAGTCATTATAATGTGAAAGGCAATATCTAATATTGGTCTCAGTTCCAGCCAAGTGGTCTTTGAGGATTTGCCTGGTGGTCTCTGGAAGTGGCTCTCCTTGGCATTCTGGGAACCATGATGTTAGAATGCCTTGTTCTGAGCTCTGGTGATCCTCCTTCCCATATGCAGCAACTGCCTGATTCTTCCTGGCCTCCCCCAACCACAGCAACATCGGTCAGTATGCTGAATGGCAAACGCTTGGGTTTTCTTCTAGTAAAAGAAACTTCAGAATCCTTCATTCAGAAGCGGAAGTCTCTGGCGACAGCTGACTCTTCATTCCCCACCTATGCCAGGGATCTCTCTGCAGCATAAGCCAACATAAGGCACTTGAAGTTACAACAGGAACAGATGTGGTAAAGAAACGGATCCTGCTTGACCCTAAGTAATCACAGATTCTTATGTGATCACTTTCCAAGCTCCATCCCAGAGAAGGGAATCCAGTGAATATAGGGCATTACTGGCCTTTTATGGAATTATAAAGCAAACAATCTTCAAGGTTCTTATCATCTTCTTTCCAACAACCTTTCTCGCCTCGTCAGTGCCTTCTGGTCTTTTGCTGTCCAGAAATTACAGTATTCGCAAAATCCTTCCATTCCTCTGCCCAAACAAGAGCATACTCTTCAGACCTGAAAGGTCTTCTAGGCTCACCTGACATTTAAAATTAAATGCCCACTATTTCCCTAGCTCTTCTGAAATGTCTCAAATGACAAAATCCCCACTTGCTTAGGAAACAAATCATTTCATCTTTGAAAGATTTCCAATTCATATACTTGAGTCATATTCCTTAGGTTAGGCAATATCCAACTGTAGTCCTAACAGCTACTGGTAGATCAACGCCAGAGTATGCAGTTTCATCCTCACCTTTCATGGCTCAGATGAAATGCTACCTTCTTTGAGAAACCTTCCTTGATACTTCTCAAATACCAGGTAACAAACAGCTTCTTTCTTGGCACCCTCATATCTTGTAGGTTACTTTGCGATAATTCTGGCCACAGCGTATCATAATCTTTGATATATGTCTTTTTACTCTTGCTGTATTGTGAACCTCCCTTTTTGACTAGGGACTTTGTCTTAACCATTTCTACATCTTCCATTCCTGGCTCAGAATAGGGGATTCATGTTTATTGATTACTTTGCTGATTAAAGAAACCAAAGTTAGAATTCCAGGTGCTATGGCTGGTCTGAAAAGGAAATATCTATGTTCGAGGAGTTTTTGATGTTTCTCAGATCAGGTCCTTTGGGGGACATCCTGGATGATGTATATTTAAAGTATCCAGGCCAGACTGAGAGAATTGTGGGAAGGATAGACTACAGCCTGGAGTACCTCTGAGACTTCCTGGATGCTTCCGGATATTCCAGCACAAATCGTGGCTTGTAGCCCTGTAGTGTCAAATTTTACCTGGTTCCCCAAAACCTCTGCCCCAGCTCAGGAAGCTTGGCATTCACTGTCTTTATCTTCTCATGAGGGGCAATCAATTGTCAGGTTTCCTTTCTACTTTTCTAAGATGAAGGTTACAGGCCACTGTCACCAAGGAATGACTCCTTTCCAGAAAAGACCATTTGAACCAAACCAAAATGTATCTCCTTTCTCCCAAGGAATCTATTTCCTGAAAGGAATTTTTGTCCACTTTCTGTATTATTTTTTTACTTGCTGAAATTATATGAACCTAGTCCAGATATCTCTTAAACTTTGAATTCACTGGGACAGTTCTCACACCTTCCTAAGATAACACTTTCTATCAGCCAATAAGTAGGGCAAGAAAATTTGAGCCTGACACTTTATTTTTGTGGCAAGCTTATTAAGATCTTCTCGTAACTGAAATCTATTCTTCGAGCTTTGGGAAGGGTTCATTTTCTCCAACCTCTTCTCTGTGGTAGCTGCTATCTACCTGCCTGTCCCATATCCTGACATGTATGGCACTATTAAAGATTCTTCAAGGACAAAATGAAAAACCCTCAGATTTTGTTTTCACCCTGATCTGTGACCAGTCCTTATCAGGAACTGCCTTTTTATTTTAGCATTTTTGACTCAGCTCAGTATTTGAAAAGCAGTTGTTTACAACACGTTGAGACCTCCCAACAACCTGGCCATTGAGATGCTCCTCTGAATTGGATTGTTCCACTCCTTGTAAGATTGGATATGACAGTTCCTATAGTCATCTAGCATGTTCGTTTAACATGACTTGCGGGACTGCCTCATGTGGTATTTGTCATTTAGTGTAGCTGAAAAGCAAATTCTCAGGAATTAGTAAACATAGTGAGAGGGTTTTCGCATCTTATATGGGGATGAGAAGCATATTGGGAGGGTTAGGTTAGGAATCTAAGAGCTTACTGCCAGGTCTTTGGACCAGATAACAGATTGCTGCACCAATCTCTATATTCTAGATATGTCAATGAGAAAGTATCAGAAATTTCTGATAGATACTAAAATATGAATAAAGGTTATCCTTTGATGATTCAAATAGATAATTTTAAAAGTCAAATCACTTTACAGTTTTTAAAAATTTTATCTTGGGTGGATAATTGATTCAGGGAGATAACTTCATTACAAGAAACAGTGTCTTAATTCTACGTGGTCTGTGTTGTAGAAACCAACAATGACTTCCTTCCACACTGAGATGCTGAATTGCTATCAGAGTAGAATCATGAACAATGAGTAGGACCCAAGATATAGGTCTTATTTATCATTCTGCAAGCCCATTTTACTGCCTGATTTTCCTGTGATTCTTAAGGGTATTGAGGAGGCTCCAGCAACTGAAGGGGAGGCCTCTGTAGGAAGATCCTCCTTTTCTTTCTATAAACAAGGGAAGAGGGAGTGAAGGGAGCCCTGAGAATCTGAAACAAGTTCCTTCTGATGTGCCTGAGCTCAAGGTGTTCACCCAAGGAATGCTGCATTGGGAAATGGAGGTGGGGGTGGGGGTGGGGACCATCAATGGACGGTTAGTGCAAATACAGTTGTCAAGGCTTGGAGCGAGGGTGTTGTTTAGTATTGAAATCATGTATTCCAGATGTGGGCATTTGGTAGTCAATCTGCTCTGAAGTGACATGCTGCTGAATCTTTAAAGGGCTTCAGCCGGAGAGAGCAAAATCTGATTGGGCAAATTGCTAAAATATTTAAAGTGCAGCCTGTTAAAGCTTTTACTGCGAAGAGCATCACGTCAGAAGTTGTAGTCAGAAAGAGCAAGTAATTGGCTTTCCATCCTTATGCCAGTCAGTCAGCATGAGGCTCTATTCCTATTCCTTCCTCTTCATTGCTGATGCTAATAGCAACCCTTTGGGGTGTGTGGGGGGGTGCACGTGCTGGGGAAATTTATAGTTAGTAAAAAGAGAGAACGAGGGGCGAGGTGGCCCTAGAAATGGTAGCAGAATCCACAAAATGACATGCAGCTTATGTAGGAGTAGAGGTACAGGGGAAATGTGGAATTATTACCTGACAATTTATTACCTGACTACACTTCCAGATGGGTGGTGGTGGTTTGAGGCAGTTGTCTTTCAAGGGACAGGTTCTGCCCGCAAGAGGATGGCTGTCAGTGACAACCACTTCCTCTGCATCTTTTATCTCCTCTGAGATATAACTCGGGGAACACTCTCCATCTATAATTTATCGCCCTTTCTACTTAGATTTTCCTGTCCCTTTCTCCCCAGGCATGACCCCTTGTTAATTCCTGGCAATGATCAGATCGACAACATGGACTCCAACGTGAAGAAGTACGACTCCACTGGGATGTTTCACTGGTGTGCACCCAAGGAGATCGAGAAAGTCATCCTGGTGAGTGCGGGACTGTGGAACCCACGTCACCACATCTGACTGGAGCTATGCCTACTAGGGAATGAGCTCTTCCTAACCAGAGAGGGAATGATACAGTCTCTGGTCTTAATGAGTTTTGATGAGCACAATTCCAAGCAGAGACTGAAGCAGCTAGAGCTCTAATCAGAACACAAGCAAGAGCAGGACTTTTCAATGTGAATATTTGTGAGCTTATTATAACAGTGGTGATCACGAGCTGAGGGCAAGGCATCATTGGAGGCAAGATGTATATCATTTCTGGGGTCACAGCCTGTCGTGCCACCTATAGCTGCCTGGCCCTGGACAGGTAATTTGACTCTCTGCACTTCAGTTTTCTCATCTGTAAAAGGATGAGGTGAAAATGACCCTAACTCAGGGATCATGAAGATGGCATATAACTGTACAAAGTGACCTGTTGTTCTATCTGTTATTATTATTATCATTATTATTCTTAAATGCCAACTACGCTGCCTCTACGGTCATTGTTCACAGTCAGTTAACCCTTAGAGATAAAAACCTCGTAAGTTGTGATCCTTCTTAGCACTTGATGCAGGTGGGCAGGTGCATTTAATGGTGACAATGCAGAACCATGGTCCACCTTGGGGGAGCTGGGGCACAGAGTCCTGCTTCATGGATGACTCATGAGCACTGCCATAGCAGCAATGGGCTGCTTCTGCTCTGGCCCAGGAATGTCAGCATAGATAACGATCCATTTTACTCTCTGCATTTGCCCTATTAACGGCTTCAGGTTTTAATGCCTACATCGGCTTTCTAGAGTTTATTGTCTTACTAATCCATGAAAAATGGATTAATAACCAGGAAGGTCAGACAGAAAGATTCTTTCCTTCTAGTGTCTCTAATCCCCAGATTTCTGTAGGTCCCCTCCTTTGTCAGCTGGAAAAAGCCTATCATTTCTGATGCTGGGGCCAACTTTTCTTCACAAGGACTATTTTAGGTTCTCAGAATAACTGTGTGCTCTCATCCAGTAGATTTTTCCTGGGTTTTGTCTAGTGTGTGTTTTCTCAACTTAATTATAAGTGAGCACTGAGAGCCAATACAACTTCATGCTAGAGACTGTGTTAGAGTTGCAGAAACTGCAGGCCAAAGCGCTGAAGTCAGAATTCTCAGCAAACAGCTGTTGTATAGTCACCAGGAGAGAAATGGCTCTAGCCACAAGAATTACTCTGTGCATTTACCTTCAATGCTGTGCCCCCACACTTTTACCTTGCTGGTCTAAGGTTAGCCTGGTGTTACCTGTCTGTAGCAAGTCCTGGGCTGGGTGCTTAATCTGGGTTCTGGGTTTTAATAACTTGCCTAGATTTTTCTAAGCAGGCTATGATAACTGACATCTGATCAACATCCTTTACTGGAAGAAAAGAGTTGAGGGAGATGAGTTCATTTGAAAAATAACACTACTTAACAAAACACTTATAACAAGCCTCGTATGTATTAAGCACTGTTCTTTTTCTGAAAGTATAATACATAGAGCTTGTATTCTAGTGGGGCAAAGAGAAGACCACCAGATAGAAAAACAAGTATATGATAATATTTCAGATATTAATAAATCACTATGAAGAAAATGAAGCAAGATCCTGGGCTATAAATGGACTTGGAAGTGCTATTTAGACAGTGGGATCAAAGGAGCCCTCTCTAAAATAACATTGAAGTAGATGAGAATAATGGAAGGGCCAGCTATGTGAAGATGCTTTGGGGTTGTATTTACCCATTGAGTGAAGACACAAATGACATTGGAGATTAGAATGTATAAAGGATGTTCACAATCTTGAAATGATCTTCTAGTTAGAAGATCATTTAATTAGAACAAGCTATTTAAACCTCAGTAAGTGACATTAGGCACAAAATAACGTTCAAATCTATAGGAGAAGTTCCTGTATGTGTTTAAGTGGCCAGGGAGGCCAAGGTTGTGCTGGGTTGGTCACTGAAGGATGCATGAGGAACACGCGATGCATAGGGAATCACACTAGTTGTTCCTCTAGTGGATCTTAAACCTGGCAAAACCAGACTCTCCAGGGCTGAGGTCCAGAAATGTGGATTTTTACAAAGTTTTCAGGTACTCCTGCTATGGCACATTTGAAAATTGTTATTTTGATCCCAGATCTAAGCTCCTGGGGTCAGCATCTGTGCCTGGATCACTCTGCTACCTGAACCTAGCTCACCTCCACAGTCTAGATTTCTAGCTTCCATCCAGGACCCAGTTTGTAATCTGCTGGCTTGAAATCTGCTAGCCTCCCAGATGACCTGGACAATTAAAAGTAATTAGGAACACCATCTTATCCTGTTACAGGCTGGTTGACTGTCTTCCTGTGGTACCCAAGCACTGTACTTCCTTGCAGCTCAATAACTAACTCCAGGTCTTCTCCATGAGGCAGTGATAGGGAATTCGACCTGTCTAGGGAGGGGGAGGTTCTCTTTGCTCAGAGTTTATTAGGCATTTCTTACAGCCTGTGTCTCAGGTTTCTCTGTCCTGTTGCAGAGGGAAACTAATAATGGTGACAGCCCTTGCTTTATTCTAACGATCAGGGAATGAAAGCTAGCTTCCTCCTTTCCTTGGGGGTTACGATAATAACCCTGACATTGTCGTGAATTGCAATATTGGCATTTAAACAATCAATACACTGGTCAATGCTAGGGATTAAATCAAGCAGAGTTTGATATGTGCTGTGGAAATTAATATGCCTCTCCTAAAGCATTGTAAGCCACAGGGGGCCATCCAGGCATCCAGTGGGTGGACAGTGAGGAAGGCAGGGAAGATGGGAGTCCTTGGACTAGGAGAGGCAGAGAAGGGCTCACAACCAGCCTCCTGTATTGTCCTTTTTGCTAGCATGGTGAGTAAAAAGGTCAGTAGTGACTACTCATTTACATTTTCTAGGAAACTGAGGTCCTCTGCGGCAGTATTCTTTCATTGGTTTCCTTTGTTGATACAGGGTAGGGTTGGGAGAAGACCTGGTCTCTTGCTCTTACTGATCTCTTTATAGATAACTCCTGCCTTTATTTATTATTATTATTATTATTATTATTATTATTTTGCTGCAGTGCTGGGAATTGAACTCAGAGCCTTAAGCATGCTAGACAAGTGCTCTGTCATTGTGTTATATCCCCAGCCCCTCTTTAGACCCTTTTAATGATTCCTTGGGGTTTCCTTATGAAGCCAGGTAACTCTTCCAGGAACACCCCTCAAAACCCTAAGGCAGCATTGGACAGAGGTCAGCACACTTTTTCTATAAAAAGGTCATATAATGAATGATTTAGGTCTCACAGGCTATAGGATCTGTCCCAGCTCATCAGCTCGACGGTTGTAGCATGAAAGAAACAGGATAATACCTACATGTATAATCCTGGCTGTGTTCCAATAAAACTTTGTTCAAATTCAAATTTCATAGTATCTTCACATGTGATGACATATTCTGGTTTTGATTTTTTCATCCATTTTGAAATGCAAAACCAGTTTTAGCTCACTGGAATACAGTAGCATGTGGTTCACCAGGTTGAGGCTACTGGCCACATGTCAGACACTGCTTTGGCTTTCATGTTCTACCTAGTTATTATGATCATGTAAGACACCTCACTGATAAGTCTGGAACTCAAAACTCAAATTTCTCTAGCTGAGACCAAAAAAAGAGGATCTATTTTACCATCCTGTCAGCAAGAGAGCCTGAAAATGCACCTCATTTTATCAACAATTCCAAGGAAACTAAGACTTCTCTTTCCAAATAACAAATAGTCCTTTTCCCTCTTACTGTCATCCCTGAAGATCATTATGAAATATCTCCAGCTTCTATCTATGTATGGCATGTCTTAAATCTTTTCTTCAAGAGGATGGTGATATGTGTGGATGTATGTTTACATGTATTTATTACATAAATATAATATATACACATACACCAATTTTATACATTTATATACATATATATTCATATACATATACATATATATATATGACATGTACTTTGATGAAGTCAAACTAATGGTTGTATTACTCAGCTTGGCATTACTATAAGGAACTACCTCAGACAACTAGCTTATAGAGAGAAAATGAACATTTAGCTCACAGTTTGGTAGGTTCAGTGCCTAAGAGTGGGTGGCCTCATTCATTTGGTTTCTGGAGAGGGCGGGTGTTGTGTGGTGGCACCTTACGGTGAGAGTGTAAGCAAATGATAACATCTGGAACAAGAGCAGAGTGAAAGAGCATGGGCACGGCTGGGCTTGCTACTTTAACACTGATCTCAGGACATCTCAAGGGCCACATGAGAGTTACCAAGCAGTTATACCTGAGCTACCTCACACTTAAGGACCACTCACTGGGCTCTACCTTCCAAAGGTTCCCCCAGATAGCAGCACTACCTAGGATCAAGCCTTTAATCAGAGTGGACCCTTGGGAGATTCAGACCACCCCCAAATCAAGCAATAGCACACAGTGAGCACACGGCCAATGTTCACTTTGCACAAATGATTTTTTTTTTCTCTCCTTGGAACAATGCCATAAGGTCTTCTGTCCAACACTTTCGCATTTCCCTTACTGCAGACTCGAAGTGAAGCCGCCATGACCGTCCTGAGTGGCCACGTGGTGGTCTGCATCTTTGGTGATGTCAGCTCAGCCCTGATTGGCCTCCGGAACCTGGTGATGCCACTCCGTGCCAGCAACTTTCATTACCATGAGCTCAAGCACATTGTGTTTGTGGGCTCCATTGAGTACCTCAAGCGGGAATGGGAAACCCTTCATAACTTCCCCAAAGTGTCCATATTGCCTGTAAGTCCAAGGTCACATTATTGATGATTTTTTTTTCTTCTTTTTATTCACAAAAGAAAATTCCAGATGCATGTGATTGTTGCAACTTTGATCCTGCCTCTGCTTCTTCTTCTGGGAATGGGCCTGAGAATGCAGCCCTTCCCAGATGCTCTGCCTAGGAAAAGTCAAACCCTAGGAGACCTTATTAAAGGAATATGCAGCCAAGTTCAGTTCCTCATCAGGGATGAAGTTTAGCTGGTATCACATATGTTAACCATATAGAAGTCTAAACCCGCTCTTGCTCTTGCCTACATAAAACTCAGTGTCCTGCAATAGGGTGATGCTTTACAGTAAGAATTTACTTATAGAATTATTTATGGCATTTTACTTATGACATTGTGACTTTTCCCTTAATGCTCAGCAAAACCTTGATCTATACCTTCTTTTTTGGACCAAAGAACTGAATTCTTTATTTCTGCTCTAAAGAAGTTCAAACCCTTTTGTGGGTCACCCCCTATTCACCATATATTTAGAAGCCTAGCAGTGTTTTTCATGGCTGTGTGTGAATGTATGTGTGCACATGTATGCATGTGATAGTCTTTGTTTTTGTTTTTGTTTTTGTTTTTTGTTATTGATGATTGAACCCTCTGTGCTACATCCCTAATCCTTTTTATTTATTTTGTATCATGATACAGGGTCTTGCTAAATTGCTGAGGCTGCCTGGAATTTGTAATTTCTTGCCTCAACCTTCTGAGTTCCTGGAATTATAGGCCTGGGCCACTATGCCTAGCTGCATTTGATATTCCTGACTGTAAAACACTAGGACCCTAATCTACAAGGAATGATTTAGTGTGAGGATCTGGGATACATGATTTAGGAGTCATGTCACTCCTTCCTAAGCATAATCAATGTATTTTCTGCAAATTTTCAAAAAAATTATAGAATATTCTGCATTCTAGTATTTGAAATTGTTGTCACATCACAAATTCATGAAAATATTACTTATCCTCCATATGTTTTTCTTCTGTTTATATCTCTGAAACTGTGAAACAGGGATTTCTATACATGTCTATATTTCCCTCTACTTATGAAGCCAAAATCCATTATTTCTATTATGAGATCCCATAATCTCAGAAATGTGGGAAGAAAAGATTCAGTAATATATTTCTCTAAATAATGTACATAAGAAGTACCCTTTAGAAGCCACTATTCATTTTACAAAATGTCTGGTACAGTAGGTCCTCAATAAAAATATCAGGCAGATCTATTGGATGCAGAACCCAAAACTTATGGCCTGAGTGATCTAACAGTTAGGGATAGTCCCCTGTAGACAAACAAAAAGTCATATGCTTAGAAGAACATAAATATACATTTTGTATACTTTTCTAATTTCAGAAATATGTTAGATTTCATATTGCCATGATTATCTTCATACACATGCCATTCCACATGGTCCCTTGACCTCTAGGGTATCTTTGTGAAAAGGTTATTATTTTACCAGGCTGTGTGTGTGTGTGATGTTTCATATTCATGTGTGCATGTTTTATGAGTGTGTTTCCTTCTGTATATGCCCTTGTACACGTTTCCTTCTCTGCTTCTGGACATATGAATGAGCACTCATATTTGCAGATCTTTTTTCTAACCCTCTAAAATTTAGTATACCAGGCAGAGCAGATTTGCAGAAAATGGGCCTTGCCCATAATGAAGACTTACATACTTCACTGTTTAAACAGTACCCTATATAGGGTCAGCCCACAGAAACCCAGAAGTTTTCTGTGTGTGTCATTTGTCTTCCTTGTGGTTTGAAATCATGTGTCAACAACTTCCCAGAGATTGTCTTATATCACAATTACTGCTGGATTCCCTACAAGGTGAAGCCTTTTAAAATATGGATGTAGGCAATTAAAGCTTATGCATTGGCAGAATGATGCAGGATGTTGACCAGACTTATTTTCCACCAGGATATCCTAAAAGAGGGCATTTTCCTTCTCTTAAAAGATTCTGCTCCAGAATCTTTTATGAAGCCAAACAGAACAGAACCATGACCACCACAGAGTCATGAAAGAGGGAGGATGGGTTTCAATCATCATCCAGGTTCTATTTTTTTAAGATCTCTTCTCCAGGAAGGGGGACAAGAGGAAGACATCTGCAGATACATGAAGTGGGGCAAATCCTCGCCCTATGCAGGCAGTGAGTTGAGGGTCTCATGTTGGTGAGGCAGATGCTAGACCCAGTCTGGAAGACCAAGGAGACTGGTGGCGGGTTAGGAACCCCAAAATGGTGCTCCATGGCTGCTGGGAAGCTCCGATATGGCTGGCCCAGTGCATTCTGCTGTGTGCCCTCCTGAGGACACAGCACATGTGGAGGTCATAGCCCTCCCCCGCTGTTCTGCCTGTGGTTGCCCTCCCAGGCCACTCAGTCCATCTTTACCTTCTGGATCTTTTTTTCCCCCATTGTCTTATGTTGTTCTGGGATTTTTTTTAAAAATCTGTTTACTAGCTTATTTATTTTTAATTATACCAGTAATATACAAATACGTTCTTGCTATAAAATATTCAAACAACATAGAAGTATATAAAGTCAAGGCAAACTTTCCCCTTCACCCCCTCCATCCATTTTTCCCTCCCCAGAGGTAATTACTGTTATTAGTTAGTGTGTATTTTTCCTGAGTTTTCTCTTTGAATTTACATACATTTATAAATATATAATTTTATTTGGAGGGTTTTTTTTTAACATAAATGAAGCTATACTTTTGAATGCTTCTAGAACTTCTTTTCCCCCTTACCCCTCCATCTTTGATATTTTTTTCCCTAAAATGATGATTACCTGGAGAACAAACACCATCTCTACCTGCTTCATACTCTTTTATTGTAAACATGTCCAATACTATATTTAACCATTCCTGTTGTTGGATAATTAGGTGATTTCCTGTATTTTTTTTTCTTGCTGAAAAGAATGCAATAAACTTATATGACCTCAGGCTTACTCTTTTCTATCTCCCCTTTGCAAGACGTGCATTAATCCCACTCCCTCCCTTAGCAGAGCTTAGTCGAGCAGAGCACCTCATCACACCCAACTGGATGTGATTTCCCTTTGGCTGCATTGAAAATTCTAGTTAGAACTGCTGTCTTTAGCCTGAGACAGAAGTGACCTGCTATTAAATAAACAGGCATTTGACTCCCCCTCCACCCTCCCCGTGCCATTGCATTCTGAAAGCCAGAGGTTGCCACAGGACAGTTACTTAAATCAAGACAATTTCCAGGCAGGAAGAAGATGTAGACCCGGGCATTATTCCTCTCGTGCATTTGTTAGTAATAGCTTGATTGAGTATTGAGAGGCAAGCTGAAATGCTGCCATCAGCACCGACTACCCTTTAGATTAGCACACAGCCCCTATTCCCTGAAATGTAGTTAGGCCAGCTTAATGTCAGGGCATAAAAAAGATACTTGTTAAATAATTTCCCAGAGCTCTGGCTCAATCTTTAATTTGTTTTTATTTTTTCCCTCCTTCCCTCTTCTCTCTCCGTCTCACTTTTGCTTCTCTCTCTCTTTTTCTTTCCTCTATGCCAAAGGGTACGCCATTAAGTCGGGCTGATTTAAGGGCTGTCAACATCAACCTCTGTGACATGTGCGTTATCCTGTCAGCCAATCAGAATAATATTGATGATACTTCGCTGCAGGACAAGGAATGCATCTTGGCGTCACTCAACATCAAATCTATGCAGTTTGATGACAGCATCGGGGTCTTGCAGGCTAATTCCCAAGGTAAGGACAGCCTGTAATACTTCTCTGCCATGCCTACAGGGGACAGGGGCTGGCAAGAGGGATATCCTTCACTCAGTAATTCAAAGAGGCTCACATCCGCCTGCCTGGCAGTGAAACCTGTGGTCACAGTGATGGCTTTCAAAGGGGCAGCTGCTGCCTCTTCTTGCCATCCTGGGATGCAGGAGGGAGCTCTGATCTTCCCCGTGCACACTAGGTTGCCTTCCTAGATAATAAATGGGTCTTTAAATGGCCACCCCTTCAGCCTTTCCAAACAGTGGCTTTATGACCAGGATCACTGGCCAAATGTCAGAGCACTGAAAAGATGTCAGCTGCACAATTCCCAGGGTTTCCTCACAGTATATACTTTCACCATTGAACTGAGATGGGGTGCTGAGCATCGTTGTTGTTAGGGCTGCAGCTCAGACTCTGCTGACCAAGGAACAGTGATCTCTGGAGAGTGAGGGCCGTACAGACACTGAAAGTCATTTAGCAAGAGATGACACATGTCAGCCTATGCATTTTCCTGCAGGAGGCACAGCAGCCTTGAATGACATACATCTGCCTTCTGCTCTGCCCCCAATCTTCCCTGTCATTTGCTCTGGGATCCTGGGCAGGTGGTTACAAGTAAAGATGTCATCTAGGAGTCTCAGAGAGGCAGCACAGCCAAAACCCCAAAACAAACGATCCTGGTACTCAGGATCTGGCAAGAAGGAATGAATGCATTTTCCTCCCGGTGAAACCGCTGTGCAGGCTTGCTGTAAACTATAGGATGGTTTTTATATGTGCCTACTGGATGGGTGGTTTTGGCTACCTGATGGGGGCCTGAATCCTATTATTCCAAGATGGAAGTTTAAAGGAACATGGCTTGTTAAGAAGTACAGCTACTGGGCTAGGAACCACTTTATTGATAGCTGGGTAGAGCTCCTCATGCTGGTGTTTGTGGAAGCTCAGCTTGATCATGCAGCCCAGACCTGTGTGCTCCATTGTCTTTTGTCAACTTAGCTTCACTACCTCCATCTAACATCTGGTCAGCAATGCAGCAAGGTCAGGAAGAAGGGTTCCTGGAAACCTCTTCTCTACAGATTGTCTTCCTTCTACTGATTCTGGGAAAGTGTCAGTGAAAGAAGGATGATGGAATGAGATTTTGAAAGTGAAAGAGAAAGAGAGACCTTGATTCTGCCAGACCTTGAACAGACTGGAGGGTCAACACAGGTCTCAGGGGAGCTTCCTGAGAACCAATGACTTTGCTGCTGGGGATTGAGTTGGGGAGATTTGCCTGAGGGTCTTGAGATTTGCAATAGCTTCTGGTCAAGCTCAGAAGAAGCTTCCATTTTGATATTGCCAAATTCAAGTGGTGGCCTCTTTGACTTGGTTTCTCGGGTCTTCCAACAATTGTATCAACATCTAATTTTCTTCCATTCTCCTAAAACAATACCAACTGATGCCCAATTTTGATCTCTCCACCATCCTCCCTGCCACCCCGAAACCTAAATGTTAGGATGGATTTGCTCAGCTATGTGGGAGAGCAATATGCCAGGGTCCTAAGAGAGGCCCCAAACTCTCACCAGCTGCATACTACAGAGGCAGAACTTACCTGTGGTAGTCAGCTTTTCATGCAGTGACCAAAATACCTGGCAAGAATAATTTAGAGGAGGGAAAGTTTATTTTGGCTCATGGCTTCAGAGATTTAGTATATGGTTGACCCATTCCATTGCTCTGTGCCCAAGGTAAGAAAGAACATCATGACCAAAGGGCATGGTGAAGGAGCCCTGCTCTATTCATGGCAGCCAGATTTGGGGGAGAAGGGGAAGGGACCACAAGGAAGATGAGCCCTCCCAGGGCATACCTCAGTGACCCACCTCCTCTCACCATGCCCACCTGCCTACAGTTACTACCCAGTCAGTCCATTCAACCTAGGATGGTCCGATTAGGTTACAGTTCTCACAAGCCAATCATTTTACCTCTAAATAACCCTGTGTTGACACAGGAGCTTCTGGGGGACACTTCCTATCCAAGCCATAACACTGCCCACTGTATGACCTATTCGAGACAGGTTAGAAGGGATGTGGGAAGATGGTAAACTGATATTCCAGGAGGTGAGAGAGGAAAACTGGCATTTGGTCCCTGCCTTTAAGCCCTTTCTCTTGTACCCTGCCTGCTCTTGCCCCAGCATGAGTATCACCTGGGAAGCTTATTGAAGAGGCACAATCTCATGACCTACACCAGACCTACCTTTTGGAATCTGCATTCTAACAAGATCTCCAGGAGACTCATATGTACTGCTCTAAGGCACAGCAAATCTTCCTGCTAACAAACCCGGTGCAATGACATGCTGACAACCCTCTCCAACATGCCTCCTATCTCAGAGAGGAACCACAAAAGGGATGGAAAGAAGTGGAAGCAGCAGTTCTCCCTTTGGGTGGCAATGAAGGAAGGAGGAGTGGGCTGGAAAACATTCCCTTTCCCTAGCATACCTGGGTTCTCCCAACGCAGTCATCATGATTCTAAGGTCCATGGATGAGAATGTAATTTAGTTACATATGCATCTGACATTGGAATTCCTCCCAGCTCTTAATCCATTGCCCACCTCTCAAACTCTATATAATAACCAAACTAGTAAAAATGCTTCCCCTCACCAATAATCAAAAGACTTGTTTGTTCTTTTTAACATAAGCAAGAAAATTAGGTTTAGGCAGAAGATATGAAGGAAGGAGAAAGGCCCTACTCTAAAAATTAGAAGATCCTCTTTCTTTTATATATGCACATGTATACCCTGATGAAGGTTCTTGTGCCCTCAAAATTTATATGTCAAAACATGAGGGTATAAGGAGGTGGTGAGTATGTCATTTGGGTAGCGCCCTTGTGCATGAAATTAGTGCCCTTATATAAAAGGCCAGAGAAAGACCCTACAATCTTCTACCATGTGAGGAGGACACAGTGAGAAGGTGCCATTTATGAACCAGAAGGTAGGCCCTTACCAGACACCAGCTTTGCTGATGCCTTGTTCATGGACTTCCCAGTTTCCAGAACTGTGAGAAATAAATGTCTGTGGTCTATAAAGCACCCAGTTTATGGTGTGTATTCTAATGGCCTAAATGGACTGAGATATGCACAATGAAAGAAGGCAGAGACAGGGTTCCACGCCCTGCAGCATTTCCCCTGGCCTTCAATCACAGTGGAGTGGAGCCCATGCCTCCTAGAAGCCAGCACTCTGCTCTGCTTTCCAGGACACAATGTAGAAGCAGTTGGACACTAAGCCAGCATAGCCCCTTGTTTTCTGACCCCATCTGCCCTTGTCCTGCCTTTGTTTCTAACACTATCCCCTGGTTGCTCTTTGACCTTTCAAAGGCAGAGGTCTGGTAGCGACCGTCAACCCAGAGAAGTCACCTCTGCCTCTGTGCTCCACTCTGGTCACTGGTCCAGCACCCAGATCCTTGGGTTCCTCTCAGCCCATGGGCTGAATGGACAACCTGAATTTCCTTGCCACTCTTCCTTTTTGGGACCCTTTTGACTAACAGCAGCACCCACTGGCTTCAGATACATTCTTTATCATCTGGACATTTTGCACAACTGAGCTCCAAGGCGGTTGGAATTACAGGGAACAGAAAGGATTTCATGTTACTCTTTTCGTTTGGGGAAACAAATCAAACACCCTCTGAGGATAACCACATAGATTTCTTACCATCTCCACCCCAACTTCTATTATTCTGTGTTCTGTGAAACCCCATCCTCAACTTAATCCCAAGAGCTATGTTTACCATTTTTCCTGAACCCAATTGGACAAAAATGTGGATTCAGGAAAAAGGTTGTGTTTGGGGGCTAAAATATTCCTTCAACCTTATGGCAAGTTTTTCAAACATGATACAATTGAACATGAAAAGTGTGTCTTGACATTGAGGAAGTAGAGGCTCCATTGGGATCTGAGCCCAGGCATTTGCCACCGCTTGTTAATAGGTCTCTCTTTTCTCTTCGCTTTTCTTTTCACATTCTCTTTTGGTGTCACTTTTCTAACCCACACGGTGTCAGAACTGACCCAGCCTAGGGATTCTGGACCAGACACTTTCTGAAAAGATAGGAGATGTGATGGCTGCTTGTCAAAAACAATTACGGAAAAAGGCGGCATACCCCTCGCTGGATGGTATATCCGATGTGACATTTGGGTCTATGAGATGCAGTTTTAATATACAGCAGGCAAAACTGCAGTGACAATTATATAAAGCAGGTGAAGCCACTTCTTGCTGGTCAGCAAACATCAGCTCAGAACCACTTTACAGCTCTTTACCAGCAACTAAGTGCCTTTATTTACAGAGTGCCTGTCACTTCCCTTTGGCTGGAGAGCTGGTGTATTATTTAGCACGCATTTATCTGGGGAAAACATTTCAATTTAAATCAGCTGGTACAACGGTGGCTCTTGCCAGACTATTTCCCTGTGGTTCAAAAAGATAAGAACTCAGTCTGCTCTTGGAAGGGAGGGTAGCGACAGAAGAGTTCATTCTCAGAGAGCCACTGGAGTCTGTACCTGAAAAGAGAGCTCACGTGATGGAGTTTCTCATTCTTCATTTATATCAAAATGTGAAAAGAGCATCTTATACCTTATTTCTGCTTCCTTCTAGTAAAGGTAACTCTTAAGGGAAAGAAAGGGGAATAAATGGATGTTCCCATGAATCAATTGCTAAAAAGGCCTGGGACACAAAAATGACTTGGATTAAGCAGCTCACTTTCCTTGAGGGAACTAGGAGTGGAGGAGGCATCTCCATAAACAATGAGGGTGCAATGAGAGAAGGACCAGGCTAGAAATAGAGGAGTACAGTGGAGTCTTCATTTTATAAGTTTTGAGGCCTTGAGAAGGTTTCCAAGATGTGACAACTGTGGATGGGTTCAGTGCATATGGCTGTTGAGCAAATGTGACTGAGGAACTGAATTTTTATTTTGATTTAATTTTAAGAAACTTAAATATAAGTAATTACATATGACTAGTGGCTACCATATTAAACAGCTAAGGCCTAGAACCCAGACTTGATGCTTTGCTAAGGATTTGGATTTGAGGGTTTCATCAAAGATTTATAGGAAGAGGGTGATTAAATCCATCTTTGAAAAAGATAACAGGTGAAAACATAAGCACGACTAAAGATAGAAAGACAAGGACATGAACTCTGTAGGAAATAGACTCTGTTGTGTCTGTTGTTGTTACAGTGGACTTAAAGAGGTAGGATAGGAGATGACCATGTAGCCCTAGTGATGTCAGTAGGGAAGAAATGGAGCTGGATTAGAGGTATAGAAAAGAAAGTCAGTGAAGGCCAGTCAGATGAGAAGGAAGCATGAATGAGCAAGGATTAGGAGTTGGGAATGAGTTTAGAGGTTAGCTATTGGGTCGGTATGGAAGCATTAAGTAAACAGAGTGCATGAGAAGGAACAGACCTGGAGAAGAAGGTAAAGAATGCAGTTCTGATCCCATTGAGTTGGTGAGGACCAATTGAGACTGGAGATGTGAAGCTCATCAGCATAATCGTACAGTGTTCCTTGTAGTACTTGACAGGAAGAGCAGAAACAGAATTGGCTATAACTTGGCATGGGAATTTGTAAGAGGCAAAGGTTCCTGTGAAGCTATTGAGAGAATGTAGATGTTCCTCAACTTACAATGAGGTTATATCCCAATGAACCCATCCTCAGTTGATACCTTAAATGAAAAATGCATTTAATACACCTCACTTACAGAACACCATAGCTTAGCAACATGAAACACTGTGGAGTGTCTGTTGTTTCTGCTTATGCTGGCGTGGCTGACTGGGAGCCTCAGCTCACTGCCTCTCCCCAAAGGAGAGGATTGTCCTGCAAATTGCTAGTCCAGGAAAAGATCCAAATTCAAAATTTGAAGTGTGATCTCAACTGAATATGCATCTCCTTGCACCATCGTAAAGTGGAACAATCGTAAGTTGAAACAACATTACGTCAGGGACCATCCGCATTAAAATGGGTAATCACTGGACTGAGGTTGGTAAGTAGGGAAGTCAACCAAGAGGTGGGGCTTATAAAAGTAGGGGGGAAAAAACAAAGCAAGATATAAATCCCTGTGAGCTCCAAGATCAGTGCTGGATCTCTTTAAGATGGAGCTTCTGCATGTTTCATTGTCAGGGAAAAATTTGATTCTCGGTGTTATGGCTCTTTCTTGTTCCCTTTCTTTTATATGCTCTGCATTCATCTGATTCATGTTACCAGTCCCATAGGTTGATCCAGTTCCACAAACATTTAGTAAGTACCTTTCATGTGCCCGGATTCTGCATAGGAGGCACTGCTGGGAGACAGGGTGCCTGAGGCACATTTCTTATTCTAGTGACTTCCTGTATCAATGAGTAACTCTACTTCAGAATGTTCACTGAAGACTGCAAAAGAAATGCAATTGAGTTCTCAATGGGAGCAGAAAGAGGAGAGTAGGTGTGATGCTTTGAAAAAATGCATGGGATTTCAGCAGGGGGAGACAGAGAGAGCTTGGCCTGAGCCAGAGAGAAGAATAGAAGTAGGGATTTAGAAGTACAGGGAATGTGTTTGAGGGACAGGAACAAGTACAATCTGGCTGGGATACAGGGTATGCGTGACAGCAAGGAGAGATGAGGCTGAAATTTGGGTTGGACTTTAAGGAATTTATCTTCTCCTTTTTGAGTTAGGAAACTGTAAATAATTTTTATGGATTTATGAGTTAGAAAGCTGTGGATAATTCAGTAGGCACTGGGGAGGTACAGAAGTTTTCAGAGCCAACAGAATGATGAGATTGGACCCATGCTTAGGAAGATGGATCTGGCAGCCCTGTGAAGCATTGTTTAGAACTGGGGAGAAGAGGATGCGGAGACGAGGTTAGGAATTCTGATTACCCAGCAGGAATTCAGGAATCTTGAAGAAGAATAGGAAGGAGGAGACACTGTAGATGTGAGTGTCCTTCCCAGTGATGGAGGACAGTGGTGCCACTCACAAGAAGAGACTTTCAGAGTGGAGGGGTAGGCTACAGGAGAAAACAGTGTAGGTACAGCTGGATTTTGGTTGTGGCTCCTTTTTGTGAGAACTCAGAGGAAAATCCAGGTAGGCCTGAGAGCAGATGGATGGAAAGGAAGTCTTGAATGCAGGGGAAGGTCACAGTCAGAGATCTGTCCAATTGTCATGCTCTAGGAATGAAGGCCAGAGTCAGAGAGAGGGAACAAGAACAGACAGTGGAGGGACAGTCTGAGAACTGACCTAGAAAGAGAAAACAGGGAGCTTTGGGTGGAGACTGGAGAACAAAGCTGAGCTGGCTCCCTGACATCTCAGGCGAGGCCCAGAGATATCAAACTCTGGACAGATGCCACTGCCTGGTTTCCTTTGCCTCCTCTGGGGTTATTTTTCTATATTTTATGCCTCTTTGCAGACACCAAGTTAAAAAATTTAGAGCAGCTTAACATACACACACACACACACCACACACACACACCACAGTTTTTCCAGCCCTCTGTTACCAGAAGCCACACTTACACTAAATGAATGTCCACATTTACGCAGGTGCTCTCCTTCACCTGTATTTCAGCAAGGTTTCAGAGCTCAAATAGAGAAGGATATTTTCTTCAGAAGTATGGCAGCAGTCCTTGGACAGTTGGCCTTATTTGGGGGCGTGGGGTACACCCTCCCCATCCTAAAGTCTGAGGTATCTTTTATTATCCAGAGAAGCAAACAAGACTTCTATTTTGTCTTTGGATGAGACAATGTGGATTGGAATCCCTAAATTATTGGGTGGCCAAGGCAGGATTCTAAAGGACCTTCTTAAACCAGACCCCTGGGACGAAGCACACATGGATGGAGGGTAGTGAGGACCTTTGAGTGTTCATTGTCAAATAAATTGTATTGGTGACAGTGTAATTTATTTCAAGCAGTGATCATTTCATCCTGGCCCCCATGAGAAGGAATCTGTCAAAAGGCATGAAGATCTGAAGGGGAAAATGGGTCAAGAGAAGACTGTGTGGCTGAGAGAACTGCCAGGGCAGGGACTGGACAACACATCACTTACCAAGTCGTTAAGATCCGCAGATTTAAAGATCCATTTTATCTTCTCCATTAGACAAAAACCAGAGCCAATGACTAATGATTAAAGCAAACCAGATTTTAGCCCAGCATAAGGAAGACATTTCCAGAATACGATGGATAGAACGGACCGCCTAAAAATATAGTGAGCATCCTCTCCCCACATGTCCATGTGCCCAGGGAAAGTTACTGGCGTGGTCTTTGAGACTGGATGAGAAGAGTTCTGTGGGCCTTTATAACTGAGGGTCTCCGGTATTTTCTTGATTTTTATTACATAGGGATCTGCGTTTTATACGATCTACATTCTTACTCCAGTGGGAGAGATATGATGTTTGGCAGGATTGGGGTCATGGGTCTTTTGGTGGAAGTGTTCACATCCTTCCTGAACGGCTCTGTCTTTGTGTCTAAAGATGCAGAGTGGCTGGCTTTGGGTGAGCAGCTGCACATCTGGCTTTCCCATTAATGTGACAGACCACCCCATCCTCAACTCCCACGCCACCCTTCAACACCTGCCCTTCCCAGTTTTCTGTCTTCCTCCACTTCTCCAGGCCCGGCTCCCCTCACACCCAGACTCTCCCCTCTCTCTCTTGCAAACACACCTATACACATATCCTCACACACGTCCTCCCTCCCTGAAATCAGAGGAGCATTTTTTCAGCTGCTCGCATATAACATTTCATTACCACAATATTCTCTCTCAATTCTGAAATGGCGGTGGGGGAGAAGCCATTTCTCTTTATACCCACCAAACGAACAAAGCTCAGCGCTAAAATATTTTTCTTCCGTTGTAACTGAAACTGCTGTTGGCTCCCATCCCAAAAACCAGAAAGACAATTATACTTAACTGTTTAGAGATTTATAAATACCACACTGGAGTAGCCTCTAGGTAGTAACTTTAGATACCCAGCCCAATAATTTTCTTTTATTGGTTTGTGATTTAGATCTTATTTTGAATCCTCTATAATAAGAGTAGTACATTTCATTAAAAGAGCTTACTAAACAATAAAGAAAGTCTGGCTTAGGGCTCTGAGCAGGTCTCACGTACAGAAAGGGGCCTGCCCTTTTACATTTCTTTTGCGGACATCACAAGATGAATCTCAGCCCAGTGGTGCAGATGTATTTCAGCAAAGCAGCAGTTGCAGCTGTTTTCAAAATGATTTCAACTTAGGAGAATTTTTTCCTACACAGCATATTTCATTACATGAGAGATCCTCTTAAGATGGCCGTTTACCATCCTGGTAATACATTTCTAGTGAAAGAAACAAGAAAAAAACAACAACAGTGAGCTCCACGGTACTGAGAAACCTGGACTGTTCTCTGAATCTGGAGGCTGAATCTTCCATATGTGAAGGTCTTTCTCAGGGAGTGAAAGAAAAATAGAATAAATGGACTCATCTTCTCCTTCCAGAGCATACCAGAGTAGATTCACTTCCCATTCAGGCTGTGCTGAGCTTGGGATGACTGCGGTGCAAGGAAATCTTAGCTTTGGAGACAGAAAACAGATGTTGGGTGGTGTTGGACTGAACTCATCGCCTTAGCACCAGGCTCTCATGTGTTGGTTGACTCCTTAAAACCTGCGTGCCTAGTTCATCCCTCTTTTTGAACATGATGATTTTTTTTTTTCAGGTGAGCTGTGTGCCAGGCACATTTGTATGTAGTATCTCATTTCATCTCCCCAAAGACCCACTGAGGCACAAGTTACTATCTTCATGTTGCAGATGAGAAAACAGAGGCTCAGGAAAATGAAGCACCTTTTCCCCCAAGTCTCATAGCTAGTCAGGTACACAAGGAGCTGATGCCCAAGCTGTCTGATTCCAAAGCCTATGCATTCCTCACTCTATCAGACTGCTCCATCAAAGAAGTGTTTCTGTATCCTGCATCTATTGATCTGCTTTTCATGATCATGAAAGCATCCCTCAGGAGTGCAAAGGAAGGGGCACACCTAAGTATGCCTGCCTCACCCCCAAACATTCCTCACACCCAAGGGGCTGAAGTTTGTTTTGAATCTTCTCTCCATGAATCTCCATATTTGGAGGCCCTTGTCCTTACCCATCCTAACAATGAGAGGTCCTAGGATTCTTTCTTTTACCACTGGAAAAAATAGAGTTGGGGCAAATAAGGATTATGCTTAGTCTGTGTGAACAGTTGTTATTGATTTTTCCCCACCCCCTATTAACATGAATTGAAGTTTGAAGCTGTCAGGAAGAGAGTGAAACATTTGACACCCAACCATTACTTTCTTTTGTCAAGAAATGTACCAAATATTTCCAGGCTTATCTACTTGTTCCCCTCTCCAGGTGGAAGTTTCCATAGAAAGCAGAAGATGAGAATGAATAGACCTGTATGTCCCCCAAAGCCTAGTATTTTGGGGGGGGTGTTAGTCTCAGAAAATGGTGCAAAGAAGTTGTCCTGTGGGAGCAAAGTGCAGTTGTATAGTCCAAGGAAGGTACGGGAAGTCTGGCCATCCCATGGACTCTCTGAGGTCCCTGAGAAAACTCTGGGTAAGAATGGATCAGCCAATAGTTCTTTTCCCAGTCATCAGCTTGGTTTACACTTAATGCCTGAGGTTAATGTCTCTGCTCTCCACATTGTCCTGCCATCATGGAGCTAATGCGATCCACAGGCAAAAGTGACAGAGACATATAAAATAAGTTGCATGGCACAATTTGGATGCACATATTTAATGACAGTGGGTTTGGGACATTCTGGAACACCTTGTAAATTTCATAATGTGAGCCGTCTGTAATTTTCTGAGGCATAGATTCAATCCACATGCTGTGAAATAGAATTGATGCCTCAAACTAGCAAATGGGGCTAGCCAACCAGCCAATGCTTTTTGGCCTTTACCCATCCTTTTTACAAGCAAAACCTCATGTGAAGTCCTAAAACCCTTGTTTCTGTTCTTCAAGGCGAAACAAAGAAGGTAAAGAAGACAACAGATTCATAAATAAATTTAGTTCTGAATTTATAGAATATTTAAGGAGACATGGTTCTTAAATGCATCAGTTTTATTTATGGAATGTTCTGGAGGAAAATCATTTCCCAAATTTGAGGAGAGCAATATAGTAGTCATTAAGCATCTTGTTACATATCTGTAATAAAAGTTTCTACCAGATTGAATGAATTGAGAACTGAATGAAGGGGAATTCTACCACTGAGCTATATCCCCACCCATTTTTATTTTTCAGTTTGATGTTGGCTCTTTCTAAGCTGCTAAGGCTGGCCTTGAACTTGCAATCCTCCTGCCTCAGCATCCCACATCACCAGAATTACAGGCATGCACCAGCGCATCTGGCGTCTACCAGATATCTTAGGTGCTATGGTGCCATGCAATGTATCATGAGGTAGCAGAGGATGCTTCAGGCTGCAGTAGTCAGGAAAGTCTCCACAGTAGGTGACCTTGAATTAGAATAGGTGTAATTATTGTATGAAAAGAGGCTGACAGGTACATGGACAGAGCTGAATCTGATGAAGAGAAGACACTAAACAGGAAAAGAATTCAAGTATTTCATGAAGAGAAGCTTGGTTGTATGTCTCCTAAGATGTAACCAAGGGACTTGAAGAGCTCACCATGTCAGGGAAATGATTGTAGAAGAGTCCAGTATAAACTTGTATAGACCCTCAAAAAAAATGGCCTGTTCTGTAGTTTTACCGACGTCTCCATGGTCAGAAATACAATTGAGTGCTTAGAACAGCATCTCACTCCAAGTAGACTTGTTGGTAGAAGTTGTGGTCAGACAGCCAAATGTTCTCTAGTATAAATTGTCCCATTCTTTAACCTTTACTAATAGATCCTGACCCTTAATCTTTTACTGGCCTCTTTAGATGTCCTATGACATATACCACCTATGGCCTAAGGAGGCTGACTATAAGATTGAACCTCCAAAATTTCAAAAAGGGCAGGTGGTATCTCTACATTCTGTTTCCAGCGAGCATTATCTGATTCCTTAGAGCCTTCCTGACCAGGTAGGGATGAACTCTCTTCTCAGCAGAAGACTGGGGTAGGAAGGATTCAGAAGATGGGTTTTGCTGCTCTAGTTTTGGATGGTGAATCACAAACATGGCGGCCACAGTGACAGCACAGTCATGGAGTGGAAGAACCAGGCTTTAAGTCCCACTTCTGTCAGTCATGTGTCTTTTGACTTTGGATGAGCACTGTATAATTTCACTTCTTTCTCCACAAAATAGGGTTCACTAAAGTAGTCCTACCCAAAGACACTGAGGGGTCATCATATAAATACAAAGAAATGGCTGCAGAGAGTTTTATAAAACATCCATCTATAGAAATACCACTTTTCAGTCAAGTTTAACCAGGCACATGCATCCTTTGAAACAGACAGCTTGGGTTGGAATCCCAACTCTGCCACTTACTAAGCCAGGACAAACTACCTAACTGTGTGTCTCAGTTTTCTCAATGATAATACTACTACCTGGCTCATTGAGTTGCTGGGAAAAGTAAATGAGGATACAGGTATTGTATATATGGTACCTTTGAGTCAGAAAAAAAAAAAAAGTTGCTCCCTTATCAAGATACTACATTTCCTTCTGTTGAAGAAAAATTGTCATAATGTACTGATCATGTTACATTACATATTTGTCATCTACTAGGTGAAAATTTTGCAATAAACATGCAAATATACAATGGCAATAAAGGTGCAAACATTCAATGTCCCGTGATATGAGTGGCACCCACTTAGATTAGGTATTGTGCAGTGCTCAACCTTCACATCATATGTGGCAGCCCTGGGTGAATGGATATACTCAGTACTTAGGAATCAAGCCATTTTAGCTATTTTTGCTATTATTATTGGAAAGCTTTACCATTTTCTTTCGTTTGCCCTCCAAAATAACAAGTAATAAGGCAGGGCTAACCAGGCATACCTAGCAGCCAGAATTTATATGGACTCTCCTTATCTATGAATATGCAAAGAAAATAGATCATGGTGGAAACCAAGACACCTTTGAGAGGTAGTAGTCCAGGTAAGCATACTTAGGAAAGCCTAGAGGAGTTGAGGAAGAATTGGGGAGGATTAATAGTGACCACCAGGGTTTTCCCCTCCCTAGACAGGCTAACATGACACCACACAGCTGAGCTTTTCCTTAGAGCAGAGTTGAGACTTTAAACAACTCATTCACAGAAAACCTCATACTGCCAGCCTTCAGCGAGTGGTTGTGGCAGGAGTCCTGATGTTCAGTCAAGTCACACCATCCCAGAATTGCTTTCTGGCAGAATAGGACCCATATTACTTCAGCTCAATAACACATGGCACCTGGTTTCTCTCTCTTGCCTCTTTCTGTCCTTTGAAGAATAATTTTGGCCCTCAACCAGGAGACATGTAGCATGTTAGTTCTTAATTGGGGTAGGGCTCTTAAATCCCTTTAAATGTTTATCAAATGATGAATCATCTCTCCGTCCTTCTCCTCATCTCCCCATACACATAAGAATACTTATATACATATTTGAGAACTTTATTAGCCCAGTATTTTTCTCCCCATGTCCAGCTTTATTCAGATATAATTGACAAATAGAATCGGCTATAGTTAAGGTGTTCAATATGATGATTTGATATACATTGAGAATTGATCACAATCAGGTTAATTAGCATATTTATTACATCACTTAGGGGCATATATATGCTGTTGGGGATGAAGACATTTAAGATTTACTTTCTTAGCAAATTTCAAGTATCCTCTATAGTATTAAAAGCTATGGTCACCATGCTGCACATTGGATTCCAAAATGTAGTCATCTTATAACTGAACGTTGGTGCCCTTTGATCAATATTTCCCCATCCCTCCTATCGCTGGCTAGCACTATTCTGTTTCTATGAGTTTGCTACTTTAGATTCCACAGATAAGTGAGACCTCACAGTGTTAGTTTTTCTCTAACTGGCTTATTTCACTTAGCATGATAACCTCCAGGTTCGTCCTTGTTGCTGCAAATGGCAGACTTTTCTTTTTTCTTTATGGCCAAATGATATTCTTTATCTATTCATCTTTCAGTGGATACTTGGGTTGTTTCCATATCTTGGCTGTTGTGAATAATGCCACAATGAGCATGTGATTTCATTGCCTTTGGATATATACTCCAATGTGAGATTGCTGGGTTCTATGATAGTCCCATTCTTAATTTTTTGAGGAATCATATTTTTCTCCATAATTCCAACTTATATTCACAATAAGAGTGTACAAGGATTCCCTTTTCTCTGCATCCTCCTCAACCCTTTTTATTTCTTATATTTGGGAAGTTTTTCATCATACATATGGGAGGAGATACCTTATTGTGTTTCTGGTTTGAATTTCCCTGATTACTGATGTTCAACACCTTAACATATACTTGTTGATCACTTGTACATATTTTTCAGGAAAATGCCTGTTCAGGTCCTTTGTTCACTTTTTAATCAGATTATTTGTTCATTTGTCTGTTTGTTGCTATGAAATTGTAGGAGTTTCTCATGTATTTTGGATGTTAATGCCTTGTCACATATGGGCGGATTTATTTCTGAACCAGTCTACTGGTTTTCAACCTTACCGTCCATTGCAGTCACCTTGAAGAACTTTTGAAATTCTTAATATGCTGAGGCCACATCCTAGAGCATTTAAATCTGACACTGGGTGTAGGATGTAACCACCTGTGCTTCCAACATGCAGCCCAAATTGAGAAGCATAGGCTTAGTCTCTTCCTTACCCAAAGTAGCCATCTCTGATCCTCAGATCAAGGCTGCTGATTTCAACACAGCTTACATCTCCAGAGAGCTGGCAGCCTTGAAAGGGTGATTTCTGGGAAGTTTGGATGGCATATCGTAGACATTAGGAGCACGCAGGGAATAATGAGAAATGAACTCTGATTCAGAACTTCCATATGGTTCCCAGCTTTATACCTGCTGACCAAACAATCAGGAAAATGAATCATGGGAATGTCCACTTGAGAGCTCAAGCAGGTGAACACAGGTAGTTCCTTGAATACTTTATCAGCATAGGAAACAGAAGAATATGGAACATCTTCATGGATCTAAAGGCAAACAAGAAAGTTAAATAGCGAGAATGGCAAGGTTACAGTCTCACATCTAATCTGTAAACCTACTTTTAATATGTCCCCAGATAATTACAAATTCATGGCAGCTTTACTGGAATTATGGAGAGGGGTTCTTCTACATTTCTAAAGGAAGCCCTTCCTATTTTGCAGGTGTGTCTTATTTATTTATTTATTTATTTGCATTTAGGATACTGAGGAATTAAAAAAAAAAAAACCCGGAACTCTTTTCAATGAGCATTAATTATATACCATGCAAGGAAGCAATTGCCTCTATGTTATGAAATATTAAATCAAAATGCCTACATTCCCACATGTCCTGGAGATAAATACAGCAGTATTTTGAAGCCCCTCTTGGAGCTGTTTTGCCTGCAAATTTATTGTTTTGTCTCCATTTTCAGAAAGCCCTGTTTTCTGTGAAGTATAGCACTCTAGGTAGTTTTTAAGGCGCGAACTCCTCTGGAGTCGCCTGTGTCGGCAACAACTCTTATGTAGATGGCACACGAGGGATGGCGGGTTGATCGGCTCCTTTAAGATGACAAATGGGCAGAGAGTGTTATTGTCTTTGATTGCATGCCTTACATCATCTGTATGTAGGAATAAGAGGGCCATACTTTATCTTTAGCCATTTTATAAATATTTAAGTCCTTATAGTTGCCTAAAGATATTAAAGCATATTTTACAACAGTCGGAATATAAATATTATATATAGCACAAGATACCAAAGTAGTTTAATGAATTCATAATTTTCTGTTCACATTTATTGGAATGTGTTTTATGTTCCAAAAGTTCCACTTAAAGAATAAGATACCATTCTGCTCTCTGACAACACACCAAGCCTTGGCGGACATTACAGACCAGACCTGTTCCCATGTATGGTGGCTCCATTAGCAAGCAGGGAGGCAGGCAGTCAGGACCCTGGGGTATATTTCCTCAATCTCTAGGTTAAAAAAAAAAAAAAAAAAAAAAAAAAATATATATATATATATATATATATATATAATTTTATGCTTTTTGAATAAACAATTCTGGTGCTTATTTAAGTCATAGTGTTTCAAAGAGAGTACTTTTTATAGTCCCTTCCTTCTATTTCCAGAAAATTAATTGAAAAAAAAAATCTAAGTAAGAACAATAAAGATGAACTTCACGATTTTCCTGTCCTCCCCCAACTCTAACTCCCTTTGGTAAATACAGACAAAGACACTACTTGCCAGCACACAATGGTCACTCAGGGTCTTGATTTGGGCAGCGATTTCCCAATACATTCTGAAGAGTTCTCCCTAAATTAAAAGAGTTCCAAGTTGCTTTTTCCTTTTCCTCTGTATGAGGGAATGACAGGCAGAATATTACTGCACCTCTTTTCAATTTTCCAGTGAAATATAAAGACCTTCCTCTTTAATATTTCACTAAGTTTCTCCAGCTCCCAGCGGGAGTCCATGCTGGGTAATGTTTGCTAATTACCAACAACAAAACTAGACATACAAGGCTGGTAAATTACCTGACCCTTTCCATTTTAATGAGACAACAAGGATTTCGCGAAGTGATGTTGTTTCACTGGTTAATGGTGTCAGCAATGTTGTAATTGTGGGTTGAGACACATTAGCTGAACAACCACATGTAGAAAGGGCTTTCTCTCAACAAGCCCTTTGGAGACTAGAACCATATTATCATTAAGCCTTTGTCATTTGCATGCTGCTAATCACTTACTTTATTATCCCACGTATCCATTGTCTTTCTTTAATTGCTCTTTAAATTAAAATTAAAAATAGTTCTAAAGCCCACAATGGCCAGGATAGCATCTTGATTATGAAGATAACTTCCCGAAAATGGAACAACTGGTAATATATGGCCAAGATTAGGAGAGTCCTCCCATTATGGACGGTGCTTGCAGGCCATGGGGGCCTAATTATGGTGGTTTCTTGTCCTTTAGCCCATATGTTTGTTTAATAAATGGTTATTTATGACCTTTTTGGCCATTATAGCAACTCTGAACAAAGTACATCCTTCTCTTTGGTTTGGACACTGAAGTTTCCTTCTGTGGGCAAAGGAATAAAACCGAATGGAAAGACACAATCTGAGCTAGAGCTTGTGAAGGCATACGGAGAAGTTTCTTGAATTCTTTGCTTGTTTATTCTGTAGGAGCTTATTCTTAAAATTTGGGCTCATGAAATAGACATCAACTTGGAGTTGAAAGGGAACTTTGAGTTATCCCCATATTATGGATGAAGAAAAGGATGAGGAACAGACAAGTTGCCATGACAATGATCACACAGTTGCAAATGAATCCCTTTTGTCTGGATACTGGGCTTCTGGAGGGAGCAGGGATAAGGACTTGGGGCTACTCCATTCCTACAGTTGGAATCTGCAATCTTCAATGAATTTATCTGTGTTTGTTGAACAGACTCTGTGATGGGATACCAGACATTTCTTTAAAAACAATCCCATTAAAGAGTGCATTCATTCCTGGATAATGAATGACCCAACCCAGAGTTATCACAATTCCAATATTTGCTCCATAATCAAAAGGGATTTGGGGCATTACCTTTCCCTGATTATGGATGGGAACCCCAAGTATGGAATATATGTTGAACCTCTGTAAGTGCTCACAGAGAATTCGGGGTTGATCTGGGGCTCACCCCCATGCCTTTGGTTTTCTCTGTCAGCTCTACAGCTCTTGCTGTATAACAATGTTAGCACTTACAAAGTGCTTACTCTGTGCCAGGTGCTATTGTAAGAAGTTTACTTGTATCAACTGATTTAAGCTTTATGATGTAGTACCCTTCCATTTTACAGATGAAGAACCAAGTTTCAGGATTTAAGTGAATTGCCCTAGGTTATAAAACTAGAAATGGAAAGAGACATGACTCAAGAGGACTGATTCAGTCCAGCTCTAAACCATGATGTTATGGCTCATTTCAGGTTGTTGCCAAAGGGTACTTAGTGATGGTGCTGTGAACAGGGTTGCTCAGAATCAAACTAGCACCAATCAAACCCTCCTGCAGTGTAAACATCTGTGTGTGTGTGTGTGTGTGCGCGCGCGCACATGTTGATGGCCTGACCCAAAGATCCAAGATTGCAGTTACATATTCATCAGCCAACACAAATATATATGTAGAAAATCCTTTAACACTTTAAAGAAAAAAATTAAAATGCCCTCATTGAAAGGATGATCAAATGTTTGCAACTTTGGCCACTCTCTTGGGCCAGGCATCTTGTCTCTAGAACATTCAGACACAGCTGGCTGAAAGTTGTCAGCAACAGGATTTTGCTTTTCCTGAGTTGCATGGAAATGCTTGGATCACTTGGCAAATCCATCTTTTACAGCTACTTAATTTTCTGTGCGCTTAAGATATGGATGTTTTACTTTCCTTGTGATTTTGTAGCTCTGGGTTTTGCTAAGCTGGCCATTGGTTCATACTAAACCAAACAACTGGGGCCCATTTGGCATTTGGTGTTTTAAATGTAAAAGGACATTTGAACTACATGACAAATGCTGAAAAACAAAGCCCATAGCACTGAGAACATAAAGGAACTGTTTATAATGAAAAGGTGGTTACATTTTCAGTCAATCTATCACTTTAATGAGCTCTTTGCATTTCTTTGATTAATGCTCACAAAAGGGGGAGAAAAAAATTGATGTAATGGAAACAAAATGGTATATAGTCTTGGCAACAAGAAGGGGGGATTTCTGTGTGTTTTATTAGTCTCCACGTCATATCACTGTCTTGCAATGTATATGTCTGCGTGTTCCCTGGCATCGCAAACCTCTAGTTTACTGGAAATGAGATCCAGCATGAAAGAAGAGATCCTATGTTAGTGGCAAAACATCCTTTGTCCTTTAGTGGTGTCAGCAAAAGGGAGGATCTCAGAACAGGAATTAAGAATAAATAATAATAAAGAAAAGTCTGACATAGTCTCTGCCATATTGAAATGAGGAATCTAATAGGTACATGAAGATCAACAAGAGAAAAGAAAGGAACTTAAAAACACTTCAACATTAGCATGTAGCAATTAGCACATAACTGGTAGTAATTCATACATTTTAATTTTTTTGTTGATGCTAGGTGAGTGCTCTACCACTGAGCTGCATCCCTGGCCCTAAACTCATAACGTTTTAAAATAGTACGTAAAGGGAAGGGAAGAGTACAAAGGAAGACAGCTGTGGGAAGTGCTGCCTAAATGTGGGGGGAGAAGGTAGTTGAGGTAGGAACTGGGTGGGAAGGGAAGAGAAGGAGCAGCATTTCTGGGGTGGGCACACGTGGCTTGGTAAGAATAGGGACAAGAATCAGCTTTTGCCTCTCTTCCTCTGTATTGCAAACCATTTCTCTTTGCTCTCTTTCAACCGTGTGCCAAGGACTCCTTACAGCTAATGAAGGCTTGACATGAGCACCCTGCTCTGAGATTGAGTAGCTCTTATAAAAATAATGGGAGGTCGAAACAACCTGTACACCCTGAAAACTCTCCTTGGGCTCTCCTTCATCTAAAGCCCCTTTACTCTATAACATTGGACTGGTTCGTTCCTTCCTAGAAATCCAGTCTCTCAAAATGGCCTTTGGATCCCTACAGATCAACAAGGCATGCCCATCTACCAGGTTAACCAGCTATTCTTATCCCATAGAGGCCACACAAAAGTTTCAGATTTCAGGGCATTTTTTTTCCTTTATTGATTTGTTATTGTTAAATTATTTCCATTGTACAAATAAATAATAACTCATTTTAGAAAATTTAAGAACTCTTAGAAGCAAAAAGAAGAAAATACCCATCCTTTATTTTTAAAAGTTGACATATTAGTCCTATTTAATAGGTATAAACCCTTTTATCCTCAAAATTTGATGGTGTATTGTTTTTTATGTCATTAAATGTTTTCTACAATATTTTTAATGAATGTATATTGAACCATCAGTATCCTCAAATTTGACATTCATGTTGTTTTGCATTTAATGTTCTCTTTTAATAATTATGCATAAAACAACATTTTACCAAATCATTAATATAAGGGAATTATGACTGTACACATTTTTTTTTTTTTTTTAGTAACGAAACAGCTTAGGCCAAAAGGGTAGGTAAAAGTTTGAGTCACTTCATTCATATCGACAGAGTATGTTGTGTTTTTAAGGGTTAAGATGAATTAGGAGGAAGTGAAGATCAATTGGGAAATGGTGGAAACCATACTAGGACATCATGAGCTATTGGGCAAATAAAGACATTAAACCAAGTGAATATCAGGTTTCTTTCCAAATCCGTGGTTTTAGCTGTACTTGGATTGTGACTAGCTTTGGTTTTTTTTCCCCTTTTTTCCTTCCTTCCTTCCTTCCATTAACCAAACCCTCTCAGAGACAAATATTAGACCAAGTTTTTTAAGTTAACTTTCAGGGTAGAGACCATCTGCTTGGAGAGATGACTCAAATATATATTTGTTTCATGGGTGTGAGATTTGTCTAATATATCTCAGGAGGCTTAATGGGCAAATAGCTCCAGGGAATTTTTTTTCTTTCTTTTGGTTGGCTAGTTTCATTTGCTTTGGTTTGGGTCAGGCCCAAAATGCAAACTCTAAAATGGATGAGGCATTATGCTATGGGTGGAGTTAGCTTCCCAAGGTGCTAATCGGATACAGTCTCTAGAAAAATGTACCGTTAAAATTGTCAGTGTTATTTATTGTAAAGAAAAAGAAATGGGGACAGGGTATTAACCCAGATCTCATCATTGGTCACTCACTAGTCACAACCAGTGACAAAGATGCAGTCATGTTTCCACAGATACATATGATCCCACACACAGGAACCCTTCACCCAGAAGAACAGAGGTGTTTTTCTCGGTTACTGTTCTAGTGGGGGTTTTGGGTGCAAGTGACAGAAATCCAACTCAAAAAGCCTCATGAAGTAAGGGAGTCACAGAAGGGAGCTGCCGTTGGCTTTAAAACGCACATTTGTGTCTGGGAGCTTTAGTGAAGTTGGAGTCTGCCCTGTCCTCATCACCCCTTGATTCATTTACCCTGTTTGCATTTGCCCCACAGTGGGCTGTGGACACCAGCAGCCCACTACTTACAACCTGTGACTTTGCAGCAACAACACGTTTAACATCTTCAACATAAGGTCCTGGAGGAACATGGACTGGCCCGTTTGAGGAGGACAGGCTCTTCAAGAATGAGTCCAGGATGATGGAGGGCCACCTTTCTGACCCTGTGAAGTCAGACTTCTGGCTTCATGTCACCACTCCTGTGCTCAGAGTGGGAACAAGGTTGTCCCCAGACACTACCATCACTATAGAATGGGTTCCTTATGTGGAGAAGGAGTTGAAAGAAGATAAAAACATATACCACCTCAGTTGGTAACTTCTTGTTAGTTTTGCCCCTATCTGGTTTCACTACTTTGGGGGCTAATAACTTCTCTGCTTTGAGCCTCAGTTTCTTTGTCTGGAAAATGGAGGAATTGACTAGAGGATTTCCAAAGCTCTTGTGTGTCTAACATAGAATGATTGGTAAAGAGTCACCCTTGGGTAATGGTGTGGCTTAGGTTTCACAGAATTGTCTATTTATGCTGTTTCCAAGCTCTTTCTTTATGCTCTGGTATGTGCCAAGCCTCTCCACCAAGCATCGGACTATTTGGCATAAAGCAGACAACCACACTGTCAAAAATGGGCAGGAGAGTTCCCCCTTTCTTCTCGGGCATTGACCTGCAGCACACTGCTGGGTGCTATAGCCACCTCAGGCTTCTAAGTGGAAAATGGTCTCTTGGAGTAGCCTGTGGGCAGTGTCAGGAGAACCTCTCACCTTGGTAGATAATCAGTTTCCAGTGAGTAAACACAGTCAACTGCCTGACATTCATGACTCTGAACTCCAACTTTGTGGGAAACCAATGAAAACTACTATGAAAAAAAAATTGCAAGGTAAAACTGAGGTTTTTCCTTTGACCAGATTTTTCTTATAGTCTTTTCCCCAAAAGAATGTGGATGTATGGATTTTCCCCCTCCTAGTTAGAAAGCAATGGAATTTTCTTTACTTGAGCTGCTGAAGAATTTGTTGGAATACATAGTGCAAAAATGACTGCTGTGGCTATTACTGGAGTTACTCAGGGGAGCTATTCAGATGCCTCATTTATTGGAGCTTAATAGATTAAAAGTCCAAATTGAGTCTCATGATATAAGCCTAATCAAGTTCTAATCTGCATAATTTTCCCATAAGCAGCAATGGGAAATTTGGATAATTTATGTTTCAGCAGTTGCCAATCATGTGTTAAATAGCATTGTTGCATTTACTTATCAAAATATTTTTATTGATCTTCACTTCATCCGACATTTGGCTTTGGGTCCCCCCCCACCCTGGCATTAACAGGAAATTTAATTCATCTCCTAGATGATGTAATATGAGATGTTTCTCTTGATTTTAACATGTCTTTATAGATCATTTTTAACGGTGATCTTTCCCTTTTACAACTTCATATTGAATACCTGTCTCAGCAAACCTAGATGACTGGGCCTAATTTATCTCCCTAGTTTAGCGTAGCATATGGATTTCTAACCATCATTTATATGCACACAATAAAAGATAATTTGGCTCGCCATTTCAACCAATTCCTTCACGTTAAACCTATGGGGGTGGAGGAAGCACTTACCTTCATTTCTCCATCTACTCCAGGGGAGGTGATGGATAAGAGTTTCCATCTCCCTCTCCCCCTGAAAAGGCTTGGGGACTTAACCAGGGAAGATTTAGAAAGTACTTTGTGTTTCCCCCATGGAAAAGTGCCGTAATAAAGCATTTATTATATGTTCTGAGTTCTTCATGCTGCTACACTGAAGTAAGTTAAGCCTAACTACAATGGGTCCCAGTTGTTGTCTGCTGTTGTTTAAAAGTGGAAACAATAAAAAAGCAAGACTGGCTCAGGCCTCAAACTTGCTTGCCAGGGTTGGTACCTGAGAAGGAGAGACCATCCTTACAAGTAGGGGGTGGAACACTGTGTGTGGTATGGTGACCCGTGGACTCTTACATCAGACTGCTGGGCCACAGCTCCCAGATCTGCCACTCACCAGTTGGGTATGTCTGAGCAAACTATTGGATTGTTCTGTTTCTTATTTTCCTTCTACAAAATGGAAACATTAACAGTCCCTCAACTCCTAGGGTTGTGATGAGGAATAATGAAGGTAGGTCAGGGGAGAAACCTCAGTACAGTCTGGCACATAGTAAGCAGCAGTACGTGTTGGTGTTGTAGCTTGGAAGATACCTTGCAGCTAGTGTACTGGATTCAAACCTGAGGTCTGGTACCCAGATGCGTGTTCTTGGGCAAGTGGCTTGCCTTCTCTCTGATTCAGTTTCCTCACCTGCTAAATAATAATATCTAATTAGGAGAGTTTTGAGAACTAAAGTTATTATGTGAACAGAATTTAAGACATAGTTGACTCTCAATAAATATCAACTGCTATTATTTTTTTTCCCTTGAGATTCTATTTCAGTTCCCCTTCTTCTTTCTCAGTCTAACCCTAGGGCATTCCTGACTTTGCTTGGCATTCTGTAGTACTATGACACTTAGTGTTTGTCACATTCTAATACACTTACAACTACCTTGCCCTGGAGGTCTGTTCTAGTCCTTGTCTCTGGTGGAGCGTCTCTGAGCTGTAGTCTTCTCCACTTGTAACCATATGGTTGCTCTTAGCTGCTGAATATATGATTCATACATGCATACAGCAGAAGTCCAAAACAGCTTATTTTTTAAAATGAAGACTTAGCAATCTCCTTATTATTCCTGTGTCTTTTGTCGGGGCACTTCTCAGGATTAGGTCAAGTGTCTGTGTTACATTCTTTAATTCTAAGACATCCTAAATGAAATCCCATTGTCTGAACTTTCACTAAAGGGCCCTTAACCTTCTGCTAACCTCAGGCCCAGTTCTGCCAGCCTCTGGAATAACCAGTATCAGGGGAAGGACATCAAACACTGCTGATTTTGTTCAGCTGAACCCAACAAGGCTGCATATGACCAAGAACACGAAATGCTGCTGAAGAACGTGGAGAGTAGTGAAAAACATTTTAGGAGTTGAGGGGCTAAAGAGAAAAGTTTGTGCTTTCAAATAGCTAAAGGAGGTGGGAGATTCCGTCTAGAAATCAAGACTCCGGAGAGATTCTGTGGCTGCTATAAATGAAGAACCTTTCTTACATGAAAACTGGCCAGTAGTGTTCTTATATACCTAAAGAAAATCCTAGCCTTCCCCATTTGCAGACTCCTTCTTCCTTAGATATTTTGAACTGAATGTTTATCAGAGGATGAATCTGATTATTTATACCAAAACATGACCCCAGTGCTTCTTGCCTTCTCATTAATTTTCCAGGATTTGCTCATTGTGAAAATCCTTTTTTAAAAATATAAAAGGCCAGGCATAGTGGTATACACCTGTAATCTCAGCAACTCCAAAAGCTGAGGCAGAAGGATTACAAGTTCAAAGCCAACCTCAGCAACTTAGTGAGACACCGTCTCAAAATTAAAAATAAAAAGAGCTGGGGGCTGGGGTTGTGGCTCAGTGGTAGAGTGATCGCCTAGCATGCTTGAGACTCTGGGTTAGATCCTCAGCACCACATAAAAATAAAATAAAGGTATTGTGTCCAGCTACAAGTAAAGCAAACTATTAAAAAAAAGAGCTGGGGATATGGCTCAGTATTTAAGCTCCCCTGGGTTCAATCCCTGGTACCAAATACACACACACATATACACATATACATATATATATATATATATATATATGTACACATACATAAATATGTATTTATAAAAAATTATATATATATGCAAATATTTACTATGTACCTGGGAACATGTTAGTGTTGGTAGCCAGCATCTTTGAGTACTTGCTTCGTATCAGACCTTTAATATTTTATTTTAGCCTTAAAATGTGCCCTACGTAGGGGATACTTTTGGTTTATAGGTGAAGAATCTGAGGCTCAGAGAGAATCTGTACAGTGCTTACAATTACATGGCTAAGACGTGGGTAATCCAGAATTTGAACCCAAGACATCTGACTTCAAGCCCATGCTCTTGACCATCCTGCTCTATTTCTTCTCTACGTGCCAGGCATTTTGCAGACAATCTGGAAGTTCAGAGAAATGGGAAACTGAGTCTCTGGCCTATAGAATGAGAATATGTGGTTTGAGGTCGTGGTGGTAAAGGCATCTATGCTTGATGCCAAATAACAGAACAAGTAGCAGATGCCTGTCACATCTGTCACTAAAGCCTGGAAAGGGGAGCAGCTTCCACTTGAAGGAGATAAGGCAGTCTTTGGAAGTCATTTTTAGTGCAAAATTTGCATCCCTTGGCCATGCCCAACAGAGGGCAATGGGAACACATTGGAAGAATCAGAAGCCCCATATCAGTGAGAGCTGGAGCTATAGATCTATTAAACTTGAGGGTTTTTGTTTTTTGTTTTTTGTTTTTTTTTTCTGTTGAGAACTTCTTATTTTCTCTCTCTAATGCTGATATTCTTAGTCATTTCTCTTGGCAAAATAAAGGGTTGTTTCTGAAATTAATTGCCCAAGTGTTAGTTTACTAACTAATGGAGGGAGAGTTTCCTGGATTCGCTGTTCCCTAGCTGTAGATCCCTGGAGTGTACTCCATGCTCCAGTTCTCTCAAGCACTGCTTTCATAGAGACTCAAAGTGCAACCAAAGATGTGTCCACTGCTGTCGCAGTAAAAGGGTGGGGAGTCAGATAATCAGAGGCCTGGACACAATTGAGACCAGCCCCTTTGTCAGTGGAGAAGATGCCATTATTTGGCATCAAAGGCCAGATTGCCTCCTGCCTTTAGATGGAAGGCACCTGAGTTTCCCTTCTTTCCAAGGTCACTGAGGGAATCTGAGAGAGTTGTGACACTTCAGACCAGAATTATCTCATATGAAGGCCCCAAGGAAAAAAAAATAATGTTAGTAAATTCTGTTCATCTTTAACAAAACTCTGCATGAGAGAAAAAGGGAAAATCTATTTTTTATTGTGCTGCTATTGTCTTTTGATTTTAAAAATGTGTTATTAGAAAAGTAGAAATACAAGCCAACCCATTACTACTGCTGAAGTTTTCTTGCCAATAAAAGCACCCTGCTCTTGGGGTCAGGTATGGGGAGAGACAGACCTTCAACGGAGGGATATCTTTGGACACCCACCATGGTTTGTCAGTTGCAGATGCTAATGGAACCAGGCTTGGTGACTGAAGGGGAAAATGGAATATGAAAGCAAAATGAAAGAGGCCTATGAAGCAAGCATGTCATTTCTAAATGAAGGTTTCATGCAAAGGAATTGAGTCTTTTCACAGCTGAAAATGGAATCTTTAAATAAGATAAAATAAAAGGATGCTTTGGCTTGTTGCATATTCTGTAATGAAATACAGTTTTCCTAATACCGTGTGACCTGCATTTCTCCCTGCTCTATGGGTGCTATTCCTTGACGTACAAACCCGTATTTTCTCAAGTCAGCATTTGATGATGGATGTCAAAATACAGGCCATGTATTATGCATATAGCATTACCGATTTAAGGTGTTTACTTGTCAAGTTGAAGAAATTCAAAAACGTCACATCCACTGAATCTGCACAGCTGTCACTTGCAGTTTTTCATGCTTTTGAATGAAACTTCTGATGAAAACAGTTTAGTTTTCCCCTTCACTATTCTAGGGGAAGAAAACAGCTAGCATTTAAAATGCATGTTCTTGGTTATGAGGTTGGCTGAAAACACACCTTCCAAAGTTCAGGAAGATGGACACTATACTGTCATTCAAAATGACCCTGTTCACAGCATATTAGTCTAAAGAATAAGATTAAGTGCAATTAGGGAATGGATACTAAATAAAACTTTTCTTCCTGAAAGTTTGGCACTTGATAGGAAATTGATACACAAGAAAACAGCACATAAAAAAGTTCTTTTATATTTTCCTGGCATTTCATGCATATGTACCTCCTCCAAACAACAGGCAATTATTGAGCACCTGTCATTTTTGCTCCCGATTCATGCATAGCCAAAATGCCAGATTCAGCCCAATCCTGTCACATTACTGGAGAGTGAGTCAGAAATCTGGTCACATAATCTATTTGAGTTTTATCCCTGGAAATGTAGCAAATGACTTTGTACCTATAAGTCCCTAATTCATGAATAAGTATATGTGGTAATCCACCAAGGACAAAATGAAACCAAAGTCAATGTGAACACATGCCTGTCTCCCCAGGTAGGGTAACAAATCATGTCTCATATCCAAGTGGAAAAATAAATTTTCAACAAGTGAATGTATGAGGCAAGTAAGTTTCTTGTGTTTATAGTTCTCTATGGATGTCCTTTGAGGTAGTCACTGGACTTATCTGAGATCCTTTCTTATTCTAACTAAATCTGAAGTTATGATTGATCCAAGCTCATGTACTCAGGTCTTGGGCCTGAGACCCAAGGAAGCCCAAACTGCAAAACCATAAACCAAGCAGTCTGCTTCCTAGGTTTCCTGTGCCCACATCTGCCTTATGATTTTGGTGTTAGACCCTCTGAGAAATTCAGTGGATCTGCAGTGAACAAATGGCAAATATATCAGTCAGGAGGATTTTAGAAAATTCTTTCTCAATTTGGCTTAAACAAAAGTAATTTATTTTACTTTGTGCATATGTGTGTAAAAATATTATTATTATTACACAGTATGTGTAAGCATGTGAAAAAGAGAAACAGAAAGAAAAGGGAAACTGGGTGTGTGTTTGAAATCTCATATATTAAGAAACTGAGTTAGGGTGATTCCAGGGTAATCACCTCAGGAACTCAAAGACAGTTCTATTACTCATTTCAGCCAATATCATGAAGTTACTTTGGTATTCAGCAGGTGTTCATCCTAGTTGCAAGATCCAGAAACTGGAGGCAGTTAAAATGGTGTCCAGTATATTAAAAGAAAATCTCTTCTTTTTAAGAGCAAGGAAGCAATTCTTTAAAGGCCCAGTGAAGATTTCCTTTACCTTCCATTGGTCAGAACTGTGTCAAAACCTGAGCCAATCACTCACTGGCAGGAAGATAAGCAGTCACTTGGTTTAAGATAACAGGATAGGTTAGTGCTGGGGTTATGAAAACAGTAACAAACAAGTTGCAGTGGTTTAAAACAACCCAGCTTTGAATTTCCCTTGGACAGAATGCTTTGTGGGTCTGGGCAACTGTCCAGGGCTGCTGTCTGGACTTGACCTCCGTAGTAACCTGTGCCCCCACAGTTGTCACGGCCTGGGAATAGAAAGACTGCAAGTCAAATACTTGTACCAGAAGTGATCTGCATTGCTCTGTTTACTTGTCATGGGCCAGAGCCTTTCATATGTCATATGATCCTCCCTAATTCCAAGGAGACAGAGATCAATCTTTCTATGTATCAGAAAGGAGAGGGGATTGAAATCTGTAAGCAGGACAAATCTTTAGTGTAGTCTGGATTTTTAGTGAACAATCAAAGTGACTTAGATTTACAATGGTTTCCTACTTTATCCTTCTAAAATATTACCCTTCCAAGTTTATCCTGGTAGTGCTAATTGTTGACCTGTAAGTAAGGCATAAGCTATGTTTTGGGGGTTGTATATGTAAACTGTACTCTCATTATTTCCAAATTTTCCATTTCTCTGATTTTTCTTCCTCCTCTTTTTTCTTGCCACTAGGATTCACACCTCCAGGAATGGACAGATCCTCTCCAGATAACAGCCCAGTGCACGGGATGTTACGCCAGCCGTCCATCACCACTGGGGTCAACATCCCCATCATCACTGAACTAGGTGGGGATCATTGTCACCTCTAGGGGGAAGTTTTTTGTCCTTTCTTCCAGACCACTCAGGATATAAGGATGTTGGCCTGCCTTTTACCCTTTCAGCCTCTTAATGGGTTTTGTGGCTGGGTGGTTGGAGAGGGGCAGGGGTAGAAATATGGCAGATTACCTGAAGGAAAATCTGATCTATCTTTCCTCTGAGATGAATAGATGATTTCCTTCATGCTGTTCACTGTTTTCAAAGGAGCATGAGATGACAGCTTTGAGATCAGGGCATATATTTGGGAAGGGGGAAGAAAGGAGGAAAGATTTACTCTCCAAATTCTTTCTTATAAATTTTCTTATAAAGCACCTCTTTTGAGCATTCTGTCTCCAAAGCTTCCAAAATCAGAACCCTCCTCTGATGCAACTCTGCATTTGACCTATCCTAGTTGAACATCTCAACCAAAAACCATTTGCAGAAAATGGTCACTCCGGTTCAAAAGATGATGGGATTTTTGAGGGGGGCCATCATCATTGGCCAATGGAATCCCACTCCTAACCTTTCCATGGCAGGTCCCTGCTACCATTTGTAATTTTGCAAAACTTAGGGGAGCGGCTCTTCCCCTAAGACATATGCAAACTGTCCATGGTCCTGGGTCCCTTTGCTTTAGAATGTTTCCTCTGTTATTCCCTCACTCTTTTCTTTTTCTGTACTTTCCTCCACTCCCTTTCCCTATCCCTTAAATGCCGTATCCAATTAGCTAAACCGGGCAAGTTGCCTTTGGTATCAGTCAATCAGGAAAAAAACAGTGGAACGCACATTCTAATGATAACTGAACTGGGTAAGAAGCGCTGTTTTCCTTGACATCAGTATCTCCTTTTGTTCTGTTCGTGGTGTTTCCAACTATCATTGGCTTGTTTTTTATTTCACTGGCTGTAACAGAAAGGCTACCCCATGGCACTGCTTTGAATGTGTTTTATTCGTGGCTCTGGTTGGAATCGACTGTCTTGTTCTGGCCTTTCTTAATGATTTTTTCCCCACACAGCATCAGTAAACCTTTGATCACACCCATCTGACCTGGCAGTTGTTTCCAAAGCATTTTTGCTCTAATTCATTTTCTGTGGCCCAAGCCTTTTTATTTTCTACCCCCACATGTGCCCCTGTTCTCCTGCCTTCTCCCTATCTTCCTCTTCCAACACTCTGTCAGTTTGACTGACACATCTTCATAGCTCTCAGAGGAAGTCAAAGGAGAAATATAAAAATTTTAAGATAAGAAACCTAAGACAGTGCTTCCCTCCAGCTGTTTATTTTCCTTTATTCTGACTTTATTTGCCTTTTTTCCCCTACTAGGCCCTTTCTCAGAAGCTCTGGTTCTGAAGCCATAAAAGCAGCTGGTTCCTAGGGGACCCTTCCTTACTAAAGCCAGATTTCAAGAAGGGTGCAGAAGAGGAGGTTAGCGACCCAGCACTTTGACCCCACCCTCCTGGCCCCAGAGCCCTCTCTGGGAGGTTCACGGTGGATTCATCCAGAAGATAAAGGCCTCTGGTCATGACTGCATTTGTCAGGCCCTTCCACAGTTGCCCATGACTTGGTTAATAACTCCATGAAGGGCACCCATCAGCAGCAGGTCTCAGAACTGGGGATTGATCTTCTAAATAGAGACAGGGAAAGTGCCACTCGGCAGAGGAGTCGATGGAGAGGTGGGAGCACCTGCCTTCAGATGACTCACAAACGAAATGTACACTCCATTTTCTTGGCCCCAAAATATATTTCAAAATAAGAGAGTAAGGCTTTTAACACAGTAATCTTGTTTGTGAGGTGTCTAGAAACCAGGGAATAAATTGTCCACCATTCAGCACTGCATTATTAGAGCCGTAGCTATTTATCAGGCCAAACTCACTCAGGTCAAGGAGTACCACACTATTTTCTGTTTCCAGCCATAGGAGAGGTGTCTTTTTCATGTTTAGCGTACTTGGCTAAAAAGCCTAAGTTTCTAGATTGCTCTTTTTAGAATGGAAGGACCATAAGAGACCCAGAGAGCTCATGTGGCCCAGATTTCTGGTTGGAAAATTCATTCAGACATTTCCATCTCAGCAGCAACATTTCAAAAACATCAGTGCCAGAAATTTCTCTTTCTCTTTGGCCTTCACATGCTGCTAACTAAGTGGGATATCCTGATTTGTGATTAGTGGAAGAGAAAAGAAAGAGTTTTGTGCTGTAAATCTGATGCAGCAAATTCAGGTATTCAGTAAACAAAACTGACTCTCAGAGGAAATCAGCGAAGACATATTAAAGTCCTTCCCTCACCAGATTTCTTCTTTGGATGCAGAGAGCTTTCTAAACTGTGACCCACAGATATATTTTGGACTATTGGAAAACAAAATTATAACAAATCTGGTTTTAAAATCTGAATTGGCTTATTTACAATTCTAGAATGGGCAGTAGATCACAATGGTTTAGACTGCTGAACCCCACTATAAGGACAGGCTATATTTGCAGCCAGAGAAGTGACATAGGGAACACAAAAGAAAAGTTTTGAGACCACTGATTGGGTATTGGTGGTTTCTGTCTTCTTTGGATCTGGATTGAAGATTTGGTCACTAGAAATTGGCTGACACTCAGCTACTTGTTAAAATAATAAGCTTCAGTCTGTTTACGCATCATGTTAGGTTACAGCTCACTGTGTATGGAAACACCTTTAGGCAAAACTTAAAACATGCATGGAAGCAGCTTTAGGCCAAACTTAATTCAATTTAACAGGACAAGTGGAGAGAGATGAAGAAAATCTACCATTTGAAGGATCCATGAGCAAGCCTTTAGTGTCTTGAGAGAGGCAGAGGGAAGCTAGGCATTTTCAAAATGCAGTGGGTTGATAGACATTTAATGTGAGAAAGAAGAAAGGTGGCAATCATGAGAGCATCCTCCATGTATCTAGTGCACAGCCTGATCCAAATGTTGAGTCAACTCACCAGGCAGGATCTCATATGAACTTCTTGCTAACCTCACGAGAGGGCTGCTATATGACTTGTCCACTTTTCAGAAAGAGAACCTAAAGTATAGGCTCATGAAATGATTTGGCCAAGGAATTTGGTGACAGAGTCTGACAAAGTCCAGTTTTCAGAACCTGGGTTTTGGACTTTTACCCAATACCCTGTAACTCATGTGTGTACTTCTAAGACAATTCGGGGCCCAAATGCAATGAACTTTGGGAAACAGAGCAAAGATTTCCCCCCATTAGTCTTTCTGTAGGGAAAAAACAGCATCATTTAAAAACAATTACAAGTCTAGCCTTTTAGCCTATCATCATTTATTTTGCCTCATGCAATAAACAAAAGTTGTGCTTTTATTTTAAGAAAAGTTATCAAGCAAGTTACTTTAAAAAATTAAAACAATAATTCTATGAAAGAGAATATCTGCTGATCCATTTAAAAAAGGAATCAGGGAAAGGAAACCTCATCTGTTCTCTCCCTTAAAAGCACAATAATTATTCCAGAAATCACAAGTGCCCCTCTCCCCATCCCACACTTTTCCCCTATTACTTGCTCTGCAAAAGTGATAATTTCTGAAGCCAAGATGGGAATGGAAATTAATTTGTCACTTAATTTTTAATAAGTTAAAGACATCTGAGTGACACAACTAATCAGTCTGCACGTGTGTGCGGGAGGAGTCCTTGAGGAATCCTCAGATGGAGATGAAATAGCAGCCAGGGCTGTATCTGCTTAAGTGGAAACACGGAGAAGATTGAGCTGTTGAGAAGGGAAAGGGAGAACGTGGGTGTAGCCTTGCAACTCAGAGAAAGTCGTTGTCAGCAAGCAGTGGGGGCGGGGGGCGGGGGCAGGGATGCATCCCACCTGGGGGTTCCTGGGGATTCAGCAGGGCCTGTTGAGTATGGATCTGGATTCAGAGCCCAAGGGCACCAGCACCACCCAGGGCAATCCCCAGGGCAGGCTGTAGGTTATGCCTGAGGATGAATTGCTTGCTGTTTGCTTTGCTCTGCTCCCAGACCATTGCTTTTTCCTCTGAATATGTTGCTTTTTTTTTTTTTTTTTTTTCTTTGTGGCTAAACTTACCGTGCCAGCATGGCTGCTCATCACTGAAATATGTCCCTCTCTCAAAGGACTTGGCTACCAAGAAACACTCCAGGGTGTTCTGGGGTCATGATTCTGAAACTATACCAAAGGACTGGCCAGCAGTATCTACTAGTCCTCCAGCAGACTGCCGTGGAGCAAGTCTGCTTGATCTCATTGCTCTCCAGGTCGTGGAAGTTTAAACTGTCCCATAGGAGCAGTCCATTGAGTCCAACTGTCCCCCCAGAGATCCATCCACAGCTTCCCATGCTTTTGTTTTCTTTTCAGTGACACAGTGTTTCTACACCAGTCACCTGGTCTCTCTAGGCTTTGCTACCTGTGTAGGGTCTTCAGTGCTAATTCTTTTCTTATGCTTTTTCTAGTGAATGATACTAACGTTCAGTTTTTGGACCAAGATGATGACGATGACCCCGACACAGAACTGTACCTCACACAGCCCTTTGCTTGTGGGACAGCATTTGCCGTCAGTGTCCTGGACTCGCTCATGAGTGCGGTGAGTTGCCTAGTTCCCTCCTCCCTAGTCAGTGAGTGGAAGATGCACCAGTGAACTACCTACCTCCCATGTAGGAAGCTGGAGTTGCAGCTACTGCGGGGAGCAAAGCTTCATGAAGTTTACAGTCCAGAGGAAGTACCAACCATAATCAATGGGTCACACAGCAGTACATTCCTCAAAGTGCAGGGAAGGCTATGACCTAGTCTTGGGGATGAGAGCAAGATTCCCCAAGGAAGTGATACATATTTTATCACCAAGATCTGAACATAAAGAGAAAAGATTTTTCTGGGAAGTATTCCCCAAAAGGAGAACAGAAGCAAATGCATAAGCTTAATGGTAGTGGGGAAAATGACTGTCTCAAAGAGGACACAGAAAGGCGGAGAGCTGAACCACTTTGAGGAAGAACTGGGGAAGATAAACCAAGATTAGACCTAAGGACCTTGAAATCATTTTCAATGTTTTGGTCTTTTCTTAAGAGCAATGAGGAGGTGTTGAAGTGTTTAAAATTAGAGAGTGATGTAATCAGATTTGTGTCTCGAGGGCCATGGCCTTGGTTGGTCTGTGGAGCATGACTCAGAGGGGCCAAGATGGTAGCAGGAATTCCAAGTATGAAACCATCATAGCTTGGACTAGAGTAAAGATGGTAGAGATGGGGAAGGGGGATGGATTTAAGTATCATTTGTTAGTAATATTGATAAGATTTGGGAATACAATGAACATGAACAGAAAGTAGAGAGGACAGTGGGTCAAGAGTAACTCTTAAGAAAGTAGTCCTTGGGTGAAGACCAGCCATGAGAGCAAGGCTTGGCTGGATCCCATCTCTGCAGGGATGACTAACAGAGGGGGCAGGCTGGCTGATAGATCCAAAATTTTTTTAAATAGCTTGATGTATCAGATTGTCAAGGCATTTGTTGTCTTACTTCTGCAACTTAAAATAAATAACAATTTAAAAAATAGATCCCAGCTTAATGGAGCCCTCTTTCACTGCAAAGGCAAAAGCAGATATTTAGAATGGGTCATAACCTGGGTATCATGAAGTGCTACCACTGAGGGTCCACTATGTAGAAAATCCTCTCTATTTTGGAGTCATCAAATTCACCATTTGTGAAAATGCAGACATAGGCTGGATAAAAACTGACCTTTGGAGAATCCATGTAAAAGAGGTTTATTGAACACATTAAAACCATAAATGTAACTCAGAGATTTTTATACACATACATTTCTTAAACTACTCAAGAAGGTTTTTCTCTTGAATGTGTTAAACAACTGATATGCTAATTATGCATTATTCTCATCTATTCATTAGAGCTAATCCCAGAAGGACCTCTATTTGAGGAAAGAAAAAACAGAGCTTTTAAAGACTAATTTAGATTATTCTATATTCCTGAATGCAGTTCAACTGCAAACATATCTTGGTTAAAAATCAGAATTATGGATTTAAAAATAATTAAGAAACAGCATTCATCTGAATTAAGTTTTACTGGGCTTTATGCCATGCCATTGCTTTCCAAGCCAACAAGGAGAAAAATACAGTCCCTAGAGAAGGGCATTTCTTGAGGCTCCTAACCTAGCCTGATGATACTGGGGCTCACCTTTCTACCTGCTGGTGATGTTGGACTCAGTTTGGACCAACTCTTTGAGCAGGCCAGAAGGAATGATAGAAGCTACAGGACATGCTTAATAGAGTACTAGATTCTGTGTAGCAGGCCTCACATTCTCCAAATCCAGCTTCAAATGGACTTTAGTAATTCATCTCTTTAAAAATGTCCCTTGAATTCTGATCCTGTTTAGAGAGTTTTTAGAATACTATTCTGAGAGATGATTCAGCTGTTTTTTACAGTAGATTTTTTTTTTTAATTTACAATATATTAGAATTTTTAAAACTTCGTATTTATTTAATTAGTTGTTTATACATATCAGATATTTAGTGTGTTCTGAGCAGGACCAGCTAACTAATCTGCAGTTTACCTTTTCATAAATTATTAAGAATTTCAAAATGGTGGCAGCAGAGTATTAAACCAAGTGAGAGCCCCTTCTGAACACAGATCCTGTGCAATTCACAAGTCAAATACCCATGGAATACCCTGGACTCAGCTCTAGTTCCAAGGAATGCAATTGGATTAAGCAGTAGAGAACTTCTACATAGCCCAAGGGGCATATGGTGGCCATGGCATGGTGGTGGACGCACTTCTGGATTTGACTTGCACAGCTCTCTATTACATCAGTAGGGCTTAAGTGTTGATATAAGACATATTTAACTTGTCTATGATAGTGACTTTTCAAATAATTTGTCAAAATGCATATTCAGTTATTCCAGACCATGTTTATATTGTCTAGGATGAACAAGTTCCATAGTGACACCTTGGATTGGGTCTAGTTCAATAGATTCAATCAGATCTAGACTTCTTGATAAGGCATTACCTGTGATTTCTTTGCATTTCACTCCAACACTAATTTATGGACTAATTTATGGACTCAGTTGGCAGGAATATAAATGAAGAAATGAGACTCACTTTCTGAAACAGCAGGAGCAGCCAGAAGTGAGCTTGCATCTCAGGCATTGCTCGCAAGCATCATCACGACTTCCACGCCAATCTTCGTAGATGCTGACGAGCTCCTCTTTCCTGTATGCCTCCCATATTGCCAGTTCAGCATGTGTCTGAACATTCTCTGCATATTGACCCTTGTGACTCACCTGCTGCTGTTCACTGCTTCATTGGTTAAAATAATAGGGTTTTGATTCATCATGGGCATTCCCGGAACAGATAGGGGTGTTACAGATGTGACCTTGTGACTTCATCCTACAAATCAATGGCAGAAACCCACTAAGAGAAGGAATAGTTGTGCTTATGAGTATAGGCCTCCAAGAAGGGATCACTACATTTTCAGGATGGTCCCAGCTTGCTCTCTGTCTCTTTGTCTGTCTCTTTTGTCTGTCTGTCTGTCTGTCTCTCTCTCTCTCTCTCTCATACACACTAGATGAAAAGAAGCCTGTTTTCAGATCTGAAACTAGCATATGTGTATTTAGATTTTCTCTCCAGTTAGCTACTACTTTCTTCTAACCTCAACCCCAACTTCAGTTTTATTAGGACTCTCTAGAAGGAGAACATGGACTCAAGGGGCATATTGGATGCAGACCCCAGCACCACCATTTGCTGGGTGTGCAACCTGAACCTCTCTGTGCCTCAGTTTTCTCATCTTTAAAGTGGGGACAATAAACATACTATGCCATAGGGTTGTGAGATGAGCAGGGATCGAGATTGTAAAGTGGTTAGCATATCACTTAGTACATGGCAAGCTCTCCAAGTATTTATCCCTGTTACTGTTCATCTGTTGACTCATTGAGCACATAGTTAATGGCAAGAATTGTTCCCCATGCTGAGGATTCAGTAAAAGAAGAATGACACAGATCCTGCCCTCCTGTCATTTAAACTCTCCTGAGAGCAGGCTAAGCAAAGGATAGTGACTATGTGAGGGAATAAATTAACAATGTCACATTAGGAAAATACATTTGCAGTACATGAAATAGTTTGAAGACTGTGGCACTGGGTCATGAATTATGTCTTACAGCTTCTGGTTCCAGCTTGCCAGCAGCCCTCAGAAATCCTTTCCACTGTTTGGGACTTAGTTGGAGCCAATAGTTAAATGAGAATGATATTAACAACCCATTAGAATTTTAATTGGATAAGGACAAGTGTATGTGAAAGTCTTTCACTGAGCAGACATATGTAACTATAAAGACATAGACTTATTATACATATATTTATTTTTATATATATGAATATTTGTATATATATACAATAATATTCATTTTCTCTCTCTCTTTCTCTCTCTCTCTCTCTCTCTCTCTCTCACACACACACACACACACACACACACACACACTCACCCATATCTTAGAATGATGAGATTTGGAAGCAAAGTGTGTAGATGAGTCAAGAGTGTCCAGAAGAAACATTTCCATATTCTCATCTCTACTCTCAGAGAGCTGGCCTCTGTTTTCCAGAAATAACTGAACTTAAGTTAGTAAGACTGGAAGAGGTGACCACCTGGACAATGGGTTCACATGACTTACTGCCTAAACTTTATTTTCATTAAGGGCCAAGCCCTTGACGAGCTTGCTGTCAACCCAAGCTAACCCAGCCCCATGTGATTTCAGAGACATAAGCCAATTACTATTCCATGGCCCTACTTCCTACACTTTACTCTAGAGCTTCCATTTCTCTTGCTCACAGGAAGCAGATAGAGTGTCCATGGTCATGCCAAGACAGGCAGGACAAGCATCCATGTTGGGTCTAAGTGGTAAATGCAGGGATGTTCTGCTGGACTCGAGAACATACCCCTGCTATCACGTCAGGCCAGGCAAGCCCAGGATAGGAAAAAATAATCCAATAGTTCTCATCTCTCAAGAAAGAAAAATACTAAAAATAAAAATCCACACCATGAAAACTAGCAAATATAAAAAATGGCAGCTATGACATGGAAAATGACAATTTTAGAGCAATTATAAACGAAAGGCAGAGTGCCATTAAAGTTAAGGCAATGTTATTAAAAGATGTGTTAATTTTCAGTTAAATTTTCTATAAAAGACCAATTAGTTTAAAAGACTTGACAGCATTAACTGTGAAACATAAGCTCCGGTAATTATACTTTAAAAAAATAAAAAGAAGAAGATGCTTAAGCGTGGTGGAGACGCACGCACAGAGTGGTGGCGTGGAGCAGGCTAGATGGCGGTGCAGGCTCAGCTTTCCTTGTTGAAATCCCCTGATCCTTGTCACAGCCTCTCCTGGTTTCTTGTCTCCTTATGGGACCTCAGAATCACCCGGCTTTAGAAGGCAGGGGGACCACACACCAGATCTGAGCCAGTCCTGTGTCAGAGAGAGAACACAAAGACACCGGGAGAGGGCACTTGCTAAATTGGTTGCATTGCTAGTTAATTATTCTTTTTATAAGCTGTCATTTATTACTAGTTGTATATCAGAAGTTACCCAATTGCTCATTTAACACTACTCAATAAACTACCGTTTCATATTTTCTTTTTTCATCAACTATTACGTGGTCAGCAATCCGAAACATAGAAAAGTAAAGTGACTTTCCCATTGTCGTAGGTATGGAATGGCAAAGGAGGGATTAAATATCAGGCCACTTGATTCTGAAGTCTGTACTCTTAACCAGGCTGTCATGTGGCCCAACATGGGAAAAAAAAAAAAAAAAAGAAAAGAAAAAAAGACTTCCCTGGGCAGGTGTGGAACTGTGACCTTGGCAGTGGGAAAAGGGACTCCCATATTCTTTAGACTATGAGAGCCCTGACTGTGGGCACTGAGGGGACTCTAACTCAGCTTTCTCATGCTCCCTGACACCCTTATAGCACAGAAATAGTCATTGTGAAGGGTCTTTGGGAGCTAATCCTGCAAGGATTGGAGATTCTGTGCAAGAGTCTCTCATAAGGCTTCTTGCACAGGGACATGGTCCGTGGTGAGGTGTGGCAAAGTCTGGCCAAGTCTGGAGGTACAAACTATAATGGCAGGAACTGCAATTATAGCTCTTGGTGGAGTGCTTTCCTGGTATGTGTGAGGCACTGGGTTCCATCTTCAGCACTACAGAAAAATAAACAAATAAAATAAAGGTGTTGTGTCCATCTACAACTAAAAAAATTTTTATAAAAAGCTTAGGAGACAAAGGATCACACCTACACATGACAAGTCTCCGTTCAAAGTTTTCTATTTCTTTAATTCTAACATTTCTGTTAACTCAGAAAAGAATTGTGCCATTGAGTCAGGGGAGTTGTAGAGAGTTTTGTTCAGCCTAGAAAACCTTCCACAGGAGTAGTCTTCAATAATGAACATTTGAAATCCTAGCACCTGGCTCATCCTGACACTGAAACAGCCACTTCCTGTGGAGAAAGCACCAAAATGGTACTTAATCCTAGACTGCTGAATGTTCTGTGCAGTGGCCCCTCACCCCAAGCCCATAAAGAAATTTGTGCCCTCCAATGGAACCAAATCAACACCCCTTTTCAGGGAAGGCATTGTCTTTGCACCAAATTGTAAGATCACAGAGACCCTAATACATGTTCTGAGCACAACTATGTGCCATGTTCAAAGAACTCTGCATTTGAATCTTGGCCTCCAAACAGGAGCAAGAGTGTTTTTGCAGACAAAAACATCACTACTCTCTGTATTTGCAGATTGTCCTGCCTTGCCCCCTGATGCCTGCAGGAAAAAAAATGAAGGAAAGTCACCTGAAAGGCAGTGCAAGTTCAGAGGGCAGAAAATTGGACTGAGTTGTGAGCCCTCCCAGAGTTATACAGGCATTAATGAGAGCCAGCGACCAACTTTCAAATGGCACCTGTTGATGGGCAGTTTCGAAAGCAAAGCACTCTTTCAGTTGTACACTATTTCAGACAAGTCAAGGCCTAGGGATTAGTAGGCGTCCAATAATTGTGGGGACTGATCAAAAAAGATAATGCTGTCTCAGAAGAACTCATTTCAACACAGAAAGGGAAGCACCCTAAAAGTTTGACAAAACAGTACCCTTCCAGTAGAACTTTGAGACTTCTTTCTTTCTTTCTCTTTGTTATTTTTAGTTATACATAATAGTAGAATATATTTTGACATATCAAACATACATAGAGTATAACTTCCCATTCTTGTGGTTGTACATGATGTCAAGCTACATTGGTTATGTATTCATATATGACCATAAGAAAGTTATGCCCTATTTATTCTACTGTCTTTCCTATTCCCATCTCCCTTCCTTTCCCTTTGTGAGACTTATTTCAATAGAGAATTTCCAGTGTTCTTTGTTTTAAAAGCATGGACTGTGATTCCTTAGAAAAGGTATTCACACTCCTTATAGAAAATTTGGAAAGCATAAGAACTTGTAAAGAAGAAAATTTAAAATTTAAGTGAGCCATGTTCCCACCACCAAAGATAAAACATGTTTAATATATTGGTGTATTTACTTCCAGATGGATAGATAAATATGGACTCTTCCAGTTTTTTATCTTGGTTCTTTCATTCCTCTTTGTTTAATGTGTTGTCCAGATATTATATCACATCATATGCTTAGGTGTCAGAATTTGCAAATCTCCATAGGCCTTCATGAAACCTCATTTTTTTGGATGTACCAGAATCTATTACTCTATTGTTAGGTATTTAGCTTTTTAAAAAAAATTTGTTGTAATAATTATTAATTCTATGTCTTGGTTACCTTTCTGTCACTGTAACAAATACCTAAAATAATCAACTTATAAGAAAAAAGTTTCACTTCTACTCCCAGTTTGGAGGTTTCAATGTTTGATTGGTGGGCCCCTTGCTTCAGGCCTGTTTTGAAGCAGCATATTCTTCTGTGGTGGCAGCGAGAGGTGAAGCAAAACTGATCACCTTGTGGCCAGGAAACCGAAGAGAGAGAGAGGAAGACATCAGGGTCCCACTATCCCTTTCTAGGGCATGCTGCCAATGACCTAAAGACCTCCCAGTAGGCCACACCTCTTAAAGGTTCCACCCACTCACAATAGCACCAAAGCAGGAACCCTGCCTTTAACACATGGACCTTGGGGAAACATTTCATATTCACACTCTAGCACCATAAGATAAGCATTATGGTATATAAATCTTTGAACTAGTCGCAACTTATTACATTGAGGTAAACTTACTGGGTTTTAAAATATGAACATTTAAAAAATATTCTAAAATTAAAAACATCTTTATTATTGCCTGGTTATGTCCCAGGAACAATTGTACTCATGCATACCCATCACAGAGTGTAAATGCCATCTCATACACTCTGGGAGGTACTGATTGTCATTTTCCCTAGGAGGCCCTTTAATTGTGTTTGATAGTTTTTAAGTGTATTCATTTTCAGTTGGTACATAATCATGTAAATATTTTGCAAATTTGTTTATAGTTTTTATCCATAAAGAGAACTGGCTGCAAAGGAGAATTAACTACCAAATATCCTGAGATTAAACATTCAGTTGTATTTTCATGAAGTTATTTATGGCTACATTTTTTTTTACTCTGTTTTATAATCCTTTTGTTATTTAGGAATTCAAAATAAATATATTTTCACAGTAGAAAACAAAATAAAATTATAGGGAAAAAAATCTATCAAAATTCTGTCATCAAAAGTTAACAAGTGAGGATTTTTTGAGTACTACTTACAGTTATTTTTATATAAGTATAAATGTCAGCTCAGGTATGCATTTTTAACATAAATTTTGAATTGTGGTGTTTTTGTATCCTACTTTTTTCTTAATGTTTTAATAGTGTATAATTGTTACCATGCCATCATTCTCTGAAAACATAATATTAGTGTTTGTACAGTGTAAATCAGGCGAGTGCATCACTATTTATTTTATCATTATATTATTGAAATTTTTTCCAGATCATTTCCACCAAATAATTTGTTGAACAAACATCTTTTCCCTGTGGTGTGTGGTCCTTTCCTTGTTATATTAAGGAATGGATAAGCTCACCTTTTCTATAAATAACCAGATGGTAAATATTTTAACCTCTTGAGAATCACGTGGTCTCAACCACAAATACTGTTCTGCTGTTACAGCACCAAAGCAGCCCAAAGACAATACAAAAAAATGTAAACAAATCAGTGTGTCCGGCTCCCAATGAAACTTTTTTTGAACAGTGCAGATGGTGGGGGCCGATTTGGCCCAAGGGCTAGCTTCAGCAATTCCTCTAACTACCAGACTACTGTAAATCCATCCTGGCTGGTTGAACACATAATTTTTAATATTATCTATGGTGTTCAGCTAGGAAATCTTCAAAATTTACTGTAATACCTGGTGTCATAAGGCTCTTTCCAAAGGAAATTTAATATAATTGTGTTCAGAGTGTTTTTTTAAAGTCCATTTTGAATCTATAATTAGGCATATGAATTAGGCATATATCAAAGTTTAAGATTTTGCTATAAAATCACTTTTATCTGTTATAGAATAGTTTATATGTTATAAAACACAAACTCATGTTTTTTTTCCTAATAATCTTATCTATCTCTTTGTGGATGATTATTACTTTGGTTTATAATTTAAAACAAACAAAGCTATCCTTCTTATCCCTGTCCAATGACTCTGGTATTAAAGAGAACTTACAGAATAGTAGTGTTAATTTTCTTACATATTGACACTATATTCTCCTTCTGACTTCTGATTTTATTTGGGTGAGTTTTTTTTTCCCCAGTTATACTTGTAGTCAGTTTTATTTTATTTTTTTCAAATAACTGTTTCTTCAATTTATCAATTCACTAAATTTCCTCTTACTATTTCATAGAGTGATGCTTTAATATTTCAACATTCTTCTTTCTTAGGAAAACATAATAATAAAAATAATTCTTTTAAAGATTACTTTTATTTATTATTATTCTTTTGTATTTAGTGCTAATAGCATTTAAGGCTTTAAATCTGTCTCTATAGTTTCAGCCTGAATCCATGACATTTTTAGGTATTATTTTCAATTATAATTTAACTTTTAAATGCTCCATTTGATGCTTGATTTCCATCTGGACCTACTTTATATTTAGGATACTTTTAAAAGACTTTGGAGTGTTGGATATTTACTTCTATTGTATTTTTCTATAAAATATTGTAGCTTTATGTAAATGTTTGCTGTTAGCAATATAAAGTCAACTAACAATAATATTTAAAATTTTTCACTTGAAATATACTTTACTATTTTTTCTGTTTGTCCTTTTTAAAGATATCAGAGTTTAATTTTTATTTTTTTTAATAGATGTGAGTCATTTCCATTTAACTGAATTATTTAGCTCATTTATATTTAGTTATATTGCATAATCTTGCAGTATGATTATGCTTTTTATAAGAGTCTATAATAATTATTTTTTTATTTTCCATTGTTTAGCATATGGATTATATTTTATATGCTTATTTCCTCTACTGAAGTGTAAATTTTCCATTCTATTTTTAACTCTAGTTAATAGAGTTAAAAATATACTCAAAACTGTATTCTCTAGGTGTTTTTATCTGGAAAAATCAGGTCTCGATTTCTACCTGTACAAAATCAAAAACATTTTATGCTTTTATTTCCATTCTCCTCCTTTCAATCTCATTTTTCTGACTTACAAAATAATTTTTTTTTCAGTGCTGGGGATTGAACCAAGGGCCTTGTGTTTGTGAGGCAAGCAAGCTACCAACTGAGCTATATCCCCAGCCCCAAAATAATTTTAATAATACTATACTAATAGATCATTTTTATGTCATATATTTTTTCTTTCAAGAATAAATTTTAATCTTTGCATTTATTGTCTTAATAATACAAGCAGGTTTTTAAAATCTCATATTCCAATTTATTTCACCACTATTTTAAAACCAAATTATCTCATTTTTTAAATTAAAAATTTTAAATCATTTCTAAGGAAGCCTTTTTTGTTTCTAAGTATTTTTTTAACAAAAAGTCAACAAATGCTTAAGTACTCAAAAATTCAAAAATATTTCTATTGCCTTTACAAAAATATTGGCAATTTAACTGCATGTAGAATTCTTGGAATAAAGGTGTCCTTTCAATCTCAGTTGGTATTCCTCTATGTTTTCTGGAAGAGCCTCAGGCTAGCCTAATTTTTCACTTTTTTTTCTTACAACATTGTTTTGGGTCTCTTTTGTTCTTCATTTAATTTTTTAAATTCAAATATTCACCTGGTACAGATGTAGGTATTTTCTTTGAAAGAAAATCTTTCCTCCTTTCTCTATACTACTCTATTCCACCCAAACACTAATCAATAACCTATCTCTATAGAGTGCCCTCTTCTGGACATTTCATATAAATGCAATCTTCCTTAGTATAATGTTTTCAAGGGCCATCTATATCATAGCATACATTAGTACTTCATTTCTTTATATGGCAGAATAGCATTCATCGCATTGATACATTTTCCTTATGCACTCATTAGCTGATGGACATTTTTTTGCTTCCATGTTTTAGCCATCATAAATAATGCTGCTATGAATATCACTGTAGAAGTTTTTGTACGGACACATATTTTCATTTCTCTTGGCTGTGTACATTCAAGTGGAGTTGCTGGGTCACATGGTGATTCAGTGTTTAACCATCTGTGGAATTCCCAAACTGTTGTCCAGTGTGGCTATACCATTTAACATTCCCAATAGCAGTGTAGGAGGGTTCCAGTTTCCCCACATCTTCACCAATTCTTGCTATTATCTGTCTTTTTTATTACAGCCATCCTAGTGAAAAATAATATCTCATTTTTATTTCAGCTTGCATTTGACAACTAGAGATAACTAGTAATGTAGAGCCACTTTTCAAAGTTGTTGAGTATCTGTTTTTGGAGAAAGTTTATTTAAGTCTTTGCCCATTTCTACAATTGGATTGTCTTTTTGTTGTTGGGTTATAAGAGAATTTTTAATGCTGGATTCTGGATCTTTATAAAAATGTTCTCTCATCCTTTCATTGTCTTCTCACTTTGTATATAGTGTCCTTCAAAGAGCATATTTAAAACATTTGTGAAGTCAGTTTATATATTTTTCTTTTGTAGCTTAGGTTTTTGGTGTCCTATCTAAGAAACTGTTGCCAAATCAGGGGTCATAAAGATTTGCCAGTTTTATTCTAAGAATGTTATAGTTTTAGCTATTACCTCTAGGTTTTGATCCATCTGGAGTTGCTTTTTGCCTTTGGTGGGAAATACAGCTTTACTCTTCTTTATGTGGATACTCAGTTGTTGCAATACCATTTGTTTAAGAATTTATGTTCTTTCTCCATTGAAGGGTCTTGGCATCCTAATTGAAAATCATTTCACCATAGTGGAATGACTTCATTTCTTGACTCTCAAATTTATTCCATTGGTTGTGTTTTTTCCTTATGCCAGTATCATGCTGTGTTACTTATTGAAGTTTTATAGTATATTTTGAAACCAGGAATTGTGAGGCCTCCAACTTTGTTTTTATGTTGTTATTGTTGTTGTTTTTACAAGATTGCTTTGGATATTTTATATCTCTTGAAATTCCATTGAATTTTAGAATCAGCTCTTCCATTTCCATGAAAACTGTTCTCTGGGATTTTGGTAGGGATTGCATTCATTTTGTACACTGCCTGAGAATCATTGCTTTCTTAATAATATTATGTCAATCCATGAACATGGAATGCTTTTCTACTTCTTAGATCTTCTTTAATTTCTTTCAGTAATATTTTATCACTTCAGTATACCAGTTTTGTACCTCTTTAGATGAATTTTTTCCTACATGTTACATTCTTTTTGATGCTGCTCTAAATGAACATGTTTTCTTACTTTCATTCTCATATTGTTCATTGATAATGTATAGAAATGCATTTGATATTTTGTGTATTGGTTTTGTATCCTGGAATCTTGTTGGACTCTTTTCTTATCTATAATAATTTTTAGTGGATTCCTTAGGACTTTCTATATACAATATTAGGTCATTATGAATAGAGATGATTTTACTACTTCTTTTCCAGGACAAATACCTTTTATTTTTTTCCAACCCTAACTAGAACTTCTGGGACAATGTTGACTAGAAATAATTAGATCAGATTTTTGTCTTGTTCCTCATCTTAAGAGGAAAGCATAGAGTCTTTCATTACTAAGTACGTGTGGGTTTTTCATACATGCCCTTCATGAAGTTGTCTTCTAGTTTGTTGAGAATATTTATTATGAAAGGGTATTGAATTCTTTCAACTACTTCTTCCATCCAATTTAATCTTACTATCTTATACAAAAAAAACCTGGATAAGATGTATGAAGTCAGTTTTCTTGTCATTTTAGCTTTTGTTTCTTGTTATATATGCTTTATATTTTAAAGTTTTAATTTTTATTTTAAAATAGATGCTTCCTGAGTTTCTCTTTTATTTCTTCCAGTAACTAGTTAGTCAGACAAAATGATGCTTCTCCTTCATACCTTGAACACTATGGTTCCCTTTTGAAATCTATTTATTTTGGCTAAATTTTTTTTTCTCTATTTTTGAGCAAGAAGAGGTCAGTTGTTCTGTATTCATGGTTGCAAGTTGTTTTAGTTAGCTTTTCCGCTACTGTGACTAAAAGATCTGACCAGAACAATTTTAAAGGAGGAGAAGTTTATTTGAGGGCTCACGGTTTCAAAGGTCTTAGTCCAAGGAAGCTGGTTCCATTCCTCAGGGATCAAAGTGAGGCAGAACATTATGGTGGAAGAGTGTGACAGAGGGAAGTGGTCTCATCATGATCAGAAAGCAAAGAGAGGGACTCCACAGGCCAGATACAAAATATAGCCACACCCCAGTGAACCACTTCCTCCAACCACACCCACCTGCCTCCAGTTACCACTCAATTAATCACATCAGGGACTGATTCACTGATTATGTTAAGGCTATTACTCAATTATTTCTCCTCCAGACCTTCTTGCATTGCCTCACAGGTGAGCTTCCAGGGGACACCTCACATCCAGACCATAACACAAGTGGTCTGCCATCCACCTTACATCCTGTTGGAATACTGCCCTGGGTCTGGATCTAGAATGGTAATTGTAGTACAAAGACCCTTGCCAAAGATCTATGTCCAGGCTTCACTTATTTAATGTGGGACTCAGGGCTGAGAACTGGCCTCCTGTTTCTAATGATGGGTTATCTGACCATAGGCAAGAGGACTTCCCCCAGAATCTATGGGGAATGTCCGCGTGTGTTCCCTAACCAACCTCCACTGGAGTGCTGCTCTGGCCGCCCCTTCTGCTGATGTCTGCTCCCAGGACTTGTCCTTAGGGACCTTTGCTTTTCCATTCCCAAATCTAGAGGGAGCCTGAGAGTGGAGGCAGACTGAGAAGTACAGGTTTAAGGGTGGAAAGAAATGACCTTGGCCCCACCCCCCACCCCTGTGAAGCCCCTATAACAAAAACCAGAACTGAAAAGATTGAAAAATCCAGAGAAGGTTATGAATGAGGTTGGCTGTTCCTCTCATCAGTAAAGGCCCTGCCTCTCTGATACCAGGCTCAGAGTATTCACCAGCGCTTCCTGTGCACTGAGCCCTTTTCTCTGTGCCTTGGGGGCATTCAGTTATAGTCCTTATAGCCCCTTAGTCATTCCATTTTACAGATCCTGACACTGAGGCCCAAAAGTGTTAAATAACTTTTCGAGGACACAAGATTCTGAGAGGCAAAATCAACATTAAACCCATGGCTTCACTCTGGGACCCCTAACCACTCCCAGGTGCATTTCCTACTTTAGGTACCCTTGTTCTGCTGGCCCACCCCCCGGGACAGCTGAACTCTGAGTATACATTCTCCTTAGGTCCTGGAAAGCTGTGTATAACTGCTAGTTCCCTTTGCAGTTGGGATTTTGTGTCACTCTGGGCATTTTTTGAGTGTTTCAATGAGGAAAATGACTCTAACCCCCCAGCAACTACAATCTTAGCTCAGAATCCTCATGGAATTCTTTGCATATAAACTTGATCTTCATGATCATTCTTATTTTGTGGATGAGAACAAGGGAATCCAAAATGATTAGGCCACCTCCCCCAAGACATAGGACCAGGCACGGCTCAGAGGGAATGGGGACTTGTCCTTGCTTAGTTTCTTCCCTACTACACTCTGCAGGGGGAAACTCTTCAAGAAGCTGGTTGAGTAAAAATACATCTGTCTTCCCTAACCTGCTCTCAAAGCTTGGTAGATCCTCAAAAGCCACAGGCAAGACTTGCTTTGATTTTATTTAGCCTATTTTATTTCTTCTTACACAGGAAAATGGAATGCACACCTTTAACGGAGATTTTTCTCAAATTAGGCTGGGTGACAAATGTCTTTTTAAGCTCTCTTATTTGACATCCTATTAATTTTTTAAAACTCCCATTGTTCTCTTCCCAACAGACCTGTTATATTTCAGATGTGAGACAAATGTACACTTAGAGGGAAACTTCTTTAATAAGCTAGTTTGCTTCAGACTATGGAGGTTATTTTAAAAACAAAAACCTAAGTACACATGCCAGAATACTCACCGCGTCATAAATTTATCTGGCTTATTTATGGATAGAGACTTCTGGGTAAGACTGTTATCAAAGCATAGAATAAATTGTTGAGTACGTGGCAGTAATGATTCTCTTGGCATCTCCTTTCTACACAGAAAGAAGCTTTGCCATTCTGGCAGGAGACAGCCTCCCTTCTGGTACCTGGGGCACAGGCCCTCAGAGGCAGTTCTGGGTAATGCAGCTTGGGTAGCTGTATTAATTACACAGCCCAGAGTCCCAGAGCAGACTCATAGATTGCAAAGGCAGGGTAATGCTTGCATCCCTACCAACACCAATTATGGTAAACACCAATTATCCAGACATTAGCCCTTTAATAAAAGTCCTCTGAATTGGTTTTTTAAAGTCAGCCTCTCTTGGTAGACCCAAGGAGGAGAAAAAAAGAATGGAATGATTGGAGGCTGTTCTCTTTTCACTTCCCACATAAAATTATCTGAAGAGACAGGCCAGAACTTTAAAGAGGAGATACCAAGAGAAGTTGTGATTTGGATGTCCGCTGTTGTGACTTTAGGGTGTTTGCTTAAAGATCTCTTCCCCTCTCCTCTCTCCACAGACATACTTCAATGACAATATCCTCACCCTAATACGGACCCTGGTAACTGGAGGGGCCACGCCGGAGCTCGAGGCTCTGATTGCTGAGGAGAATGCGCTTCGAGGGGGCTATAGCACCCCTCAGACACTGGCCAATAGGGACCGCTGCCGTGTGGCCCAGTTGGCTCTACTGGATGGGCCCTTTGCAGATTTGGGGGTGAGCTCACATTCCAGAGGACACCTGAGCCCAGTGTTTGGAGAGAGCTCTTTGTGAAGGAGTTTGGTGTCAAACAGTGACAAGCCAAGAATCTTTCTCTTTTCTGCCATAAATAACTCAAGAGTTGACCTATGGTTTACTGTGTATCAAGCACTGGACGTTATACATAGTAATTCATTTTAATCCTCACGGCCACCCTTTGATATAAGTTCTATTGCTACACCCTCTAAGCAACTGAGGCCCCAGAGAGCCTGAGGACTGGCCCTGTTAGGAATTTGTACCAAGGCACACTGGCTTCAGAACCCATTGGGCTTCTCATTCTTTGGTACTTTCCTTTGGGATCTTCTTACCCAAGGTGATGCCAATCTGCCACCAAAGCTAGGAAACCTTCCCACGGGATCCTAGCATAGGCAGGGCTACTGAACTCCGACTCTATGTTAATAGCACACAGGGAGGCCCAGCTCCCAACCTGATGAGACTCAGGCTCTGGTGGTTTTCAAAGCACCAATGCAGTCACATGCATCCAGACCCACTGGCCAAAAAGTGTCTCAAGTGAGTCCTAAACGCCTCTGATTCAAAACCTAGGTCTTGTACTTCCTTAGGCTGGTCCTGTCACCTTCTGCCCTGCCCTCCCTGTGACCGACGGGACCAACACTTACTTTGAATGCTAGGCGCCAGCTGGCATTGCCCACTTTGGCAGGAGTGCGCACTCTGCCCCCACCTTCTTCCTAGCCCAACACCATGGATGTGGCTGGAGTCACCAGTCTTAGGAAACTATAAACCTGCTGCATCAGCAGTGTTGCCCAGAAAGTCGAACAGCAGAAAAGGAGTCAAGGAAAGCCTTTTTATTTTTTTCTGAAACATCGATTTCTACTTGTACTATATTTTAGTTTGGTTATGGGCTGGGACTTATGTTAGACTGTTTTTTGTTTGTTCATTTGTTTTTTGAAAGGGCATTTTCACCATAACTAAGTGGCTTTTTACCTATCATTACTGATACCTTCAAATAGGAAAATAGGATGAAGACTTTAAACAATGGTAAGATTGGACCCCTCTTTGATTCTCTAATATGATGTCCCTGTGGAAATTCCAGAGATAGGAAGGATGAAAACAGTCCCCTTCTGCCAAGTGAAGCCATTCCGCAGAGTCCTTCCTGTGACGCCCACCTGGAGCCACCTGGCTGCCCGAAGCCAGTGTGTCCTAGTGAAAGCATTTGCTTTCACTTTCCGAGTCAGGCCCCAGGCCGTGGTAAGGTGATTGCCAACTGATTACAACTGTGAATTCCAGTTATTTCGCAGGCAGACCTCCAGCTCCTGGGGAAACACATTCTCTTCCCCCTTGCCATCTCTGAGGTCTGCAAATTGTGCTTTTCACACAGTTCTTACCTGAAAGAGTCTGTCACCATAGGACCTGGTGGGATCTTTTCTCCTCGCTGTGATTTCCATTATCACTCGGGCAGTTTTGACAACACGGGGTCCAATCACAGTTGCCATGGCTGAGCTGGGGCAAAACGTAATGACTGTTTTGCAGAGCTGGTTTCTTCTCCTTAGCTGAACATACATCGAGACCTTCAAGCTTTACACCCTCAAGGGAGAGGCGTAATCTCTCCAGAGCTCCATTGCTACAAATGGAAAAATGGGAGGAACCCCACAAGAAAACCCATTGTTATTTGATCTGACAGTCACCCTTTTCAGGTGTAGGTGGTCAACTGTGTGACTTCTTTAGCCAAAGTCCATTGACCCAGACCTTCCACCTCATGAGACAACAAAGCAAGCTTTTATGGAAAGGCTTTCCCCCTCTGGACCTCAACTTCCAAGCACATAAAAATGATGTTTCTCTCTGTTCTCCCAGGATGGTGGTTGTTATGGTGATCTGTTCTGCAAAGCTCTGAAAACATACAATATGCTTTGTTTTGGAATTTACCGGCTCAGAGATGCCCACCTCAGCACCCCTAGTCAGTGCACGAAGAGGTGAGTGTCCTCCCCCTCTGCTGTCCCACCTTACAGACACACAGGTGCCCTCTCTTCCGCTGTCCCCTACCATGTAGGCAAAGGACTACATACATACTCTCAACGGGCAAATTACCCTGCCACATTAAATCTGACACTTGGTTTGGAAGTTATGAGAAACATTTTTCTTTACTTAATTAATAGTGGATATGAAGACATTGTGGAAAGAACTCAGGTTTTGTAAACTAGTTCTGTCATCCAAATACAAATATCAGAAGCATCTCCCCCAAACTGGACCTACTGGAATCACCTCTGTTGGCAGTTAATATAGAGTCATTTCACATTGCCTGTGTTTAAGAAAGTTTCTTTGTTGTGTCTTTGAATCCTGTATGTTTGCTTGATATATTTTTTAGGTGACTCATTTTTTAACTTTTATATATTTAATTTAAAGAAGAGTGTATATTATCACCTTCAGCAGAAAAACAACAGTTTAGGTGTGCTAGTTGTTTTTATAATATGCATTAAAATAAATTCATAGTGGGCAAAAATTTAGAGTGCATCTTAGAATTAACCAAATCAATGAGTTTGCATAATATACCCCAGGAAAGAATGCTGTGGAGCTGTTTCACAACTCTGTATCTTAGACTCACCTGGAGAGCTTTCAAAATCTACTCTTCACTATAGGAAAACATAAATACATGTAAACTTTAAAGTACCTATTATATATATATATATATATATATATATATATATATATATATATTTAATGCCCAGGAATTATAGCATATAGCCAGAGTTGACAACTGGGGCAGACCAAATGGGTTCCCAAGGTTTAGGGAGCCCGAAAATCACCTGCAGAGCTTATTAAGAACACATCACTGGGTCCCACTCTCTGATTCAGTAAATCTGTGTGGGGTTGCTTAAGAATTTGCATTTTGCAGTAGTTTCCAGGTGGTGCTGATCTGCCTGGCCTGGGGACCCCAGTCTGAGACCGCGTCTGTAGAGGAAGCAGGGATTATTGTAGTCATATCTGATGTGGACTGGACAAGACTGATGGAATCGAGGAGAGCAATGAACCAGAGCTGACAGGCAGAGAGGGGTTTTATATTCTCTGCAGTAAAACTCCCCACCAAGTTGGTTTTTCAAAGATGAGAATGGTCTAGGGCAATGGAAGAGCAAGCTCCTGGGAAGTATGCCTGAGACTGCCAGGAAATTCTAGAATGAAAGTTGCAGTGCAGTCTATGACCTCTCCTGTAGCTGGGTTACTCAGGATTAGAAGTGAATTGACTTTTCATGGTCATAGGAAGCACCACTTTGTTCCATTACCAGCTCTAATTTGGTGTCTGCCTGGGCTTGTGGATGGCCACCTCTGTAGAGTTAAACAGGACAATTTAGTTGAACTTGGAAGCAGATTTGAAGGTGTTGGATCAGCTACAAGTACAGCTCCCAGATCCTCTGGTCAACTTGAGCAGCAGGCAGGGACTTCGGGCTCACGGGGACTGGATTTCTCCACCAGACCACCCTCAGGCTGTGACATTTCTGCTTTTTCTCTCCAGGTATGTCATCACCAACCCCCCGTATGAGTTCGAGCTGGTGCCGACGGACCTGATCTTCTGCTTAATGCAGTTTGACCACAACGCCGGCCAGTCCCGGGCCAGCCTGTCCCATTCCTCCCACTCATCGCAGTCCTCCAGCAAGAAGAGCTCCTCCGTTCACTCCATCCCGTCCACAGCAAACCGGCAGAACCGGCCCAAGTCCAGGGAGTCCCGGGACAAACAGAAGTACGTGCAGGAAGAGCGGCTTTGATATGTGTATCCACCGCCACCGTGTGTGAAACTGTATCTGCCACTCATTTCCCCAGTTGGTGTTTCCAACAAAGTAACTTTCCCTGTTTTCCCCTGTAGTCCTCCCCCCCTTTTTTTACACATATTTGCATATGTATGATAGTGTGCATGTGGTTGTCATTTTTATTTCACCACCATAAAACCCTTGAGCACAACAGCAAATAAGCAGACGGACCAAAAGTTATTTATGATTCTAGGGGAAAAATAACCCAAAGGCATGCTCCAGACATAAATAGCTCACTGCAGGAATGAGTTCACAGATTAGAAAGGAGCACTTGTGATCAAAGTCAGTTAGGCAAAGCAAGTTTATTTCATGTACAAGAAAAGTTTATTCTGATTTATCAGGGTTATCAGGGTGCTTTGGGTTTTGATTTTTTTGGTTTTTGTTTTCCTTTTGTTCTCTCATTCTTTTTTATCTTTCTTTTTCTTTCTTTCTTTTTTTTTTTTTTTGTACACACACAATAAGTTAGCACATGTTTATTTGAAACAAGCAACCAAAAAGCAATGAAAATGTATTGATCGTTTCCACTCTCTGGGCTGAAGTATCGAGAAGCATCTGAAAAGCTGTCATGGTTTGTGTAGATGATTATTAAGCACCTGCTTCTTGCAAGAGAGCATTGGAGGTTTTTGAGTTACTCACCAAGGGCTTTTGTCCCAGAGCTAGCAGCTTCCTTTGGGAGTTCATATGAACGTTTCTAACGTTAATACGGAGGAAAAGAGTAGTATTCCACTCGTGGATGTATCAAATTCTAGTCATTTAAGTGAAAAAGGTTTGATTGCATATTAAATTGTTATTCTGTCTCCTTATGCTGCCATATGAATAGCTATTTTTTTCTTTCACTTTTGACATTTGGGATGAAAAGCCATATGTATCATAAATATCAGATGTAAGTCATTAAAAACTGCCTTCCTGGGACTTTTACATCTTTTAAAAGGTGAATTACTTACCTTATGTACAGAATAAATAATGCTCAGGAAAGAGCAAGTATTTTTCCATGCATTCTCAGGGGACCTTTTTACTCCCCTTTGTTTGATTAGCAAGAGCCCCAATACCAGGTAGGAGCAAGGGCTGGGGTGATAGTGGATTCAGAGGGAGACAAACCCAGCAGCAGATATATTTTTTGTAGGAACTGACACACTAAATAGATCAAGATGCTGAAGGATCAAGCCACCGTGGCCTCAACAAAGACAAAAGCCAGTGGCCACCTTCGGTTGTTGGCACAGCTACATGATGCTGGCTATCCCCAGTCATCAAGCTGGTGGCAAGAAATTCCTTATCCTCCACTTCATTAATAGCCAATTCACTTAGGCAGGTGGGTGACAATAACAGGGAGCTGCTCCTTGTCATTGCAGATGGGGGATAAGAAGAGTGCAACAGTGAGCCAAACACATTTTGGTATAGTTATATTTTTTGTTTGTTTGTTTTCTTTCTTTTCTAAAAAACAGTCAGGAAGCATGGGAGAAGGGGAGAAAAATGCTCTTCTTCTTCCATAAAGTTGTCAGATGTTTTAGGCTTGCACATCATGCTTCAGGCAACCGAGTTGTTCTTAAAAATTGGCCAACTCTACCACAACCAAATTCTTGTATGGATAGTCTGGTTCTTGGCTGGTATAAACCTATTTGAGTTGTTTACTTAAAAAAAAAAATCCATGGACTAGAATAGGGGTAGAAAGGAGAAGAGGACAAATGTCACAACTGTACCATCTCTGAAAAGGTGTTTTTATGGTGAATGTTTGGGGTTTAGGTTTTGGATCCCCTGTCCCCCCCAGCATGATAGTTTTTAAGATTTGCTTGCTGTGTGGATTGACAAGCACTTTTACTGACAAAATGGTGAGGCTTAGTCAGAACCTCTACCTCCCCCACACCAAAGACAGGGGCAGAGCAGCATTCGAACCAGCAACAGGGTGGGGAAAACTGTATACATGTATATTAAAAGGCACTATGAGTGGAAGAATTTTTTTTTTCAAATGATTTTATCCCTATATATTTTGATTTATATATTACGTATAACTATCTCTTTATATATAACTATATATATAACTATATATATATATAACTATATATATATATATACACATATATATATATACATATAACTATATATACATATCCCCTAGTTTGGGATCATGAAGAACTCTTCATGCATTCTTTGCAAAGGAGGTTATAAAGTTACACCCTCAGAACATTTATAACTATAAGAATGTGCCAGTTAAAGTGCTCAACAGGAAATATGACAGTTTAAAAGCATTGTAAAACTCACATAGCTTACTTCTCTCTCTAAAGTGCAACAAGGATGAATAGAATGGGCCAAGGTATGACAATTAATGGTTCTGCATGACCTAGCCACTGCTGGGGGTTTTCTTCTATAACGTTGTCCTTGTGAAAACTTTTGTGAAATTAAAAAAAAAAAAGGAGTTACAACTTTTATTCTGTTATTGGTTTGTTTATTTTTATTTATATTGTTCTGTTTGTGGTTTTATTTATTTTGTTTTGCTTTTTCCCCCCAGCCCTTTTCCCTCTCCTCCTTTCCCCCTCCTCTCTCTCTTCCTTCACCTTCTTAATTGCTCAGCGCAATGAGGCTGTGCTGCTGCTATGGCTAGATTCCTTAGAGTTTGTTTTGGTGTTCCTGGGTTTGGGGTTGGGTAATTTGGGGGGACCTTCTGTCCATCTGGCTTGCCTTCAAATCTGCACGTGGCCTCCCTGCCCACCTTGGTACCTTGCTCCAAGTTCAAAAGCATTTTCCCATTGAGAAACCCAGCTTCCTCCACTCCCCCCCATTACCACCACCCCAACCCAGCCCCCATCAGTCTGTTCACATCTCTGTGTTTATCTTGGCAAGAACTACCAAATCGAATGACGATGCCAGTGGATAAACTTTTCTGGAAAACATTCGCAGCTATTCCATTTGGCAAACTTACTTCTCTGTTAATATTTTCTCCTCCTTTTATTTAAACCAGGAGGGTCATCAATGGCAAAAGTATTGTTCTCCTTTATGTTCGATTGATATGGTGACAGTTAAAACTGGTCAGCTGTACAGTCAATTCGAGAGCGCACACCCCATTAACTGAGACTGATGACTCGGTCTTGCTACTACCCAAGTCTCCTGCCACCTGCCTTTTGGCTGTGTTAAATCCCAACCAGAAATTGGGCAGATAGAAGTAAATCCAAAATGTATTCTATGTACAATTCTTCAGCAGCTCTGATGAGTTGATATTGCACTGGGACTGGAATGGGAACAGACTATGACCTGAGATGGAATTTGGGGGTTTTCCTTGGACTTTGGACACACAATTCCCATTGGTAGATAATTGAAAAATGACCATATATGGATGATAATATATTTGATGATGGAAAAGGGATCATGATTGCTTCTTCTCTCTCTCTCTCTCTCTTTTTTTTTAGCTGAAACTTCTTTATTATACTTTCTTTATTAGAGTGAAGACTCCTTCATTGTCATTGTTTTCCATTTGTCCCCAAACTTCCCCTTCCTTTTTCAGGACAACATCGCTCACTTAGGAAGGAGGCATATGAGTTTCTCATATTGCACCTCTTCCCTCACCCCCTCCTCACCAAAATAAATAAACAAATAGGTAAGAGTAGAAAGTGAAAGAGTGAAAGATTTCCTTGCAGAGAAAGTATATGCATTAAAAAAGAACAACATCTAGGAACCCAAGGATATACCCAATTCTAGAAGAGAAATGATGTGTAAGCCATTCAATCCAATCTTCTAACTCTTTGAAAGAGGTAAATGTGAAGGAAGCTGGTAGAATAGGAGGCACACGGAAGCCTTGTCAGCTTCAGCACCCTGAGAATCCTAGAACCATCAACATCCCTTACGACTGCTACCAGAGTCCTTCACAAAGCCAGTCCAAATGGGTTCTTATGCATATAAATTTCTACCACAACTGGGAGAAGTTTCAAATTCTGTTCTAAATATTTAACATTGTGACCCACCCAGAACCTGATAATAGGTGCTTAATAAGTATTTGAAAGTAATTTGACCTTAGAGATTTTTATACCCTTAACTATTTTTCGACTTATCTTTGTCCCCTTGGCTTATGTCTTTTCAAAAAAAAAAAATTACAAGGATTGCCTGAAGGAGCTTCGCAATGCTTCTCTGCCCATGTCAGTTTCTCCAGCTGGGTACGACTTCCAAGACAGGAGAACAACCCTGTAAGCTCAGTGAATGGAAAGACTGACTGTGCCTGTTGGCAGCATTGTCAAGATCCCAGATGACCAGAAAAACCTTTTGACTGGCTCTTCTTCAGCATGGGAAAAGCCTAAAGGTGTCTGCATCCCAATAGAGACAATTAAATCAACCTGCCAGGTTCCTATAGCAACAGGCTCCTTGAAGGAGAAACAGGGAGCGTGTAGGAACTTCAGGGACTGTGGAAGTCAAGACAGGGTAAAAATCAATTCTCTACCAGCTTCTTTCAGCCTATCCCTGCTTTGTCATAACATGATAAAGAAGTAGCTGTGGGCACCTGTCACTAACTGGTTGACTGTCTCTCAGGCAGGGATGGCATATTCATTGCAACTATTGGTGAGAGGGATGATCCCCTGCCACCTGAGAAGGAAGAGTGAAGGGTCTGCCCTCAGGGTTTCTGCTGGACCAAGGGCCACAGAGGAGAGTCAGGAGGGGGCAGTTGGCTCTGCTCAGTGCATGGCAGAATTAGACTCTGAGTTAAAAGAGACAGATAGAGTCATTGTGAACAATTGCAGAGAAGTAAGATAAACAGAAACTGCTCTCATTCTGGTAGATGATATTCCTCTCTGTGAAATAGCCATGTTCAGCCCAGGTAGAGGAGAGGAGGTATATGCGTGGGTGGGCCTGGAGGCGGGGGTCGTCGGTTTGGTAGGCAGAGCCTCACAGCGCTGCCCTTGAACGTTGGTCTGCCTTGTTAGCCCTTACAGTTCTCTACAGTTGCTCCATCCAGATGGAAGCTTTTCCTTCCATACCTTTGCTCTCTAAACCCCAGCTTGTGGTACAGCAACGAGAGGGCCAATTATTCCAAATGCCTTTGCTGTGCCATCGTCTCCCTCTTTCTGCAGTCTTCTCTGGGGATTAGTTATGTGAAAAGGCTAAATCCCACAGCGCTGACAACCTCCAGAGCCAGTAGAATGTTCACGGTGCAGTTTGTGTCTTTCTCTGCTGCTGCTGACCCAAGCAGCTCAGCCTTCCTCTCCGTAGCCCTCTCCTCCAGCTCTTGGTGGACCTATAGTTCTAAGGCTGTAGGAGGGACTGACCTTACTCCAAACCCTGAGATCTCAATGATGACACTAGAGATAGGAGGTAGAGATGGCTCTTGGGTCGGGTCAGGTGTTTGTCACCTGAAAGTCAATATTTCAGAGACAGAGATACTGCAGAAGGATTGTAGCCCTGAACTCTCCAACATAACACAGGCTACCCCTTTCTCTTCTTCACCTTCCAAATGAAGACAATCCACCAAATCCTCCTGTGTCATCTCCGTGACCACAGGCTGTGCTTCTTCAGGCCAGCATCCAATTTGCATACCATATTTCTCTACCCCAGATCCTCTGCTGAAGGCTTCATTTGTGTCACATCCAAAAGACACAATCCATCCTTAGATCCTCCTCCATCACTGACAGTACTCATTAATGCCAACCTTCTGCCAAAAACTGATGCCTTAGTGATTGTCACAGACCAGGCGCTTCATGCATATTAGCATGTTCACTCTTTTCTATCAACCCAGGAGTAGATGCTGCCAGACTCTCCACTGGACAGGTGTCGAATCTGCAGGACACAAAAGTCTATGAAGCTGGCCGCTGTGATATCATGTTGCTAACATTCTTGATAATGTTCATAGCCTTAGCAACTCACGTTCACTTCCCACGTAGCTGGACCTGTGGTAATAGCTTGGACACCTCTCCATTGATCTAAATGATAATATTGACAAGATTATATCCTTAACCCTGTTCTACAGCAGAGAAATGATGTTGAGATAAATAACACAAGAACTTGTTCAGAGACATGCAGCTAGCTCATGCGAAAGCCAGGGCCACTTGACTTTCACCTGCTTCCTGACACTATTTCCCTGCCAGCTCCTCATGGAGTACCCATGGTAGACAGCTTGTGACATAGCTAGTCTGGAAAAGTGACATCTCCCAGTGGTGGTGTTGGTGACCATTACCATGTGTCCTCTGAGGCATCTTTTCATCAAAGGCCTTTGCCAATTTAGTTGTTCTCCCAACTTCATTTTGTCATTCCAGTTCACTTGCCATTGACTGGGAAATGCCACTCCCTCCCTAACTCCACTAACCACCTTGTGAGAGAGCTCCTGGCAGGTCCCATGTTGATCTGAGAGTGATGACATCATGCATCTCATCCTCAAGAAGCTTATGGACAGATGGCACTGTTTTCCTCTGGCAGTAAGGAGATCTTTGTAACCAGTCAATTGCCCTTTTCAACTTAGGGATGAAAAGAAAGCACCCAGAGATATTTCTGGCATGTGGGACAAGGTAGAGAGTGGAGAAGAACTCAGGATTTGGATTTATTCTACACCATGTCAGAACTTACTTGAATTCCACGTCTGAGTCCTCTTCCTTATGGACAGTTTTGTAGGCAAAGTTTCTTCTTTAGAAGATCCAATTAGCCAAGCTGCCATCGTCACACTCCATGCACTGTCCATGGAAGCTGAGTGGCTGACAACCCTCACCATGTGTGTTCTTCTGAAGCTCTTCTGGAGGAAGAGGCACATCTTCACAAAGGTCCTTTGACATCAGACATTTTAGTAAAATGTTCAGTGTATTCGTAGATTTCAAATTCCTCAGCATCCTTCCTAACCAAGAATCTAAACACACACACATTTACGTTTTAGGAACCACCCCAATGAAGTGGCTATTTCTGAGGCATAATGAGAAATTCACCCCTTGACTGGAAGGGAATTTCACCCTTTATTTGTGCTGAGGCTGCAGGGTGGTCAAACACAGGGACTACTTTGCTTATATTTTATTTTATTTTATTTTATTTTGTAGGCAAGACTTTTAAGGGAAAGAGAGAAGTAGCTTAAATGGAGAAATAATGCTCTCTTTCTTACAAGACAGCAGAAGGAAATTGATATTCTCTCTGTGGTGAAAGGCCAAAATGCCATCTTTGAATTGAACTGCAAAGACTAAATTCTGAACAATTATTCTCTGCAGTAGTTGTAAAAATTTCAGCAAATTGCAGCTGTCTTAGGTCTTTCACCCAAAAGACCTCCTCGTTTCCATCAGCAGAGTTCGCTCTTCCGACCTGGCATGTCCAACCTAGCACTAAATCCCCTTTGCAAAATCATTCCACAGAACAGTATAGCCACAGCCAACGGCAGCTCAGGAAAACAGAGCACAAACACCAGACTCACTCCAACATCATCTTTACACATAAACCGTTTGAAAAAGTCATAGTTTGAAATTGTTCCAGAGGCCTGGCAATGCTTTTAAAACATGATAACCATCACACTTTACTCTTCTCTGAAAGGTTAGTTTAATCGTAGATCACAAAAAATTGGTTTCCACAAATGCATAATGGTTCATCTGTGTCACACTTGAACTAAATGGTTTTTTAAATGGAGCTGAAATTATTTTGATGTGTACACAGTCCTGGATTTCTATACAACCTTTTTTAACCAGCCCATCAGGAGTCTTGCCTCTAAAGCCTCATTAATAATTCAGATGTGCTGATGACTTTAAAAGATCTATGGAATTGAAGCTTAGGAAAAAAAAAAAACTCTGCTTGACAAAAAGATAAATGAATGTAGAAAGAAGCTGTAGGAGTCTGGCAAGCTGTAGATCATCTCAGAACAGATTGTAACTTTATCATTCTGTCAGGGGGAATAATTTAAAGCACTTAATCAGTTAGCTTCACTGTGAGGATGTAGCATTATGAATTCCTATCGTCCAATCTGTTCAAATCAAAGTGAACTTAATTATAATAGGTGAGAGAGCCAGAGCAGGAGGGGGTGTGGGGAGAACGATGCAAGAGGTAGCAAGTGTCCTGAGAGGTAAACTGAGCTGCGGAACAAAGGGTAGAGAGGCTCTTACCCAGGCAGACCCCAGCTCCAGAGACGCTCCCAGGGCTCAGCTCACTGGAAATACCAATAGTGTGGACCAAAGAGAAGTGAGCAGAGTAACCACGAGGTGATTATAGATGCTTAATTTATAAACCATCAACCAAACACACACACACACACACACACACACACACACACACACCACACACACACACACACACACACACACGCCAAGCCAGGATCCATTTTCAATGACATGTTAGTCCAGGACCCCTGAGAAGGCAGTTAGGAATTATTCCATAGGTAGAAAAGGAAATAGGACAGACCATTGTCTCCATAGCAGTGAGTGCGCCTTTTCTTTCCCTAAGCCACTGAAATGAAGCATGTGATTCCCAAGTTAGAACGTCCCGTTTGCCCAGTCCCTTCCTATCTATACACATGGCCAATTTCCCGGAAAATTTCAATCCTAGAAAGAGGCAGGGATGAGAGTAGAGTCTTGTAAAACTACACAGCCCTGCTAAGAGAACGGTAGGCCATTTTCCCTCTCACCCCAGCCCCTGAACAGCCTGACTCAGCAGTCTCTCTCAGACACTTCTGTGCTCAGGGTGGAAATGAAATGCCAAGACTTCATCCAGCTCCCTTGTTGACAGCTTGGGTTATTATAGTCGGTTAAGATAGTGCCACTTGGAATCCTTTTCATAACTTTATACCAACACAGAGTTCTCATTCTTGAAATAACAGCTATCTCAAAATACTGTTTAAAACACTGGTTGCTGTTCTGGTGTTTTGCTCTCATTGGCCAGCAAATTCTGTGGGTTTTATTAAAGACCCCCAAAGGTGACTGCAAAAGAAACAGAATGGGTATAACTGGCATATACCTTTCTGTCAGTTTATTATAAGCAAAGCAAAGTAAAGGCTGGGAAGAGGTAATGCTGCAGAATATTCTAGACCATTGACTTTGCAGCAGGGACAATATCCCTCTACTCCATCCTATGGACGGACAGATCTTTCCTCAGGCACGATGTCTGTACACAATATCTGATATATGCAGCACCTCCTCCCCACCAAAGTTTTCCAGGCCACTAAGGTAACTCCAGAGAACATTGCCACAGCTCATCTTCCAATCCCTCCTTATTCTCTGAGGTCCAAGCATGGTAGCTCCTAGTCCAATGGCACATCTTATTCCTCACTTGCTACAGGAAGCAGAGGTATGTTTCAGGTCCTGGGGTCCTCCCTACACCGCACTGTCTCTCTCAGCAATTACTCACTGGCAGCTTCTATTGATCACCTTTTGCATTTTTCAATGAACTTTCCAAAAGCTTTACCCTAGGACTAATTAAGCTTCTCATTTCTCCTTCTTGTTCTCTATCCATTTTGCCCTTTAGCAGAAAAGAAATGGTTTACAGATGAACCGGATAATGCCTATCCCAGAAACATTCAAATCAAGCCCATGAGTACCCACATGGCTAACCAGATCAACCAATATAAATCCACAAGCAGCTTGATTCCTCCAATCAGAGAAGTTGAAGATGAATGTTGACTCCCAGGAGACCAGAACTATTTTTTTAAAGCCTGACAAACTTCATAAATGGTGATGTGACTTTTCTTCCTCCTACATGCTGACTCACTGGTGGAGACGTTAGGATAAGCAAGAATTGCGAGAAAATAAAGTAGACAGATCTTTCTCTTTGTCTGCCTTGAATATTGCTTCCATGTATTTTTGGAAAAGAAAATGATTTCATTTATAAATGAACATACTAAAATAGTCATGTATAGCCTCTAGCATTTTAAATTATTTTTATTTATTAGAAAGAAAATATATTTTTTCTTTTTTTTTCCATTGTCGGATATCTTCCCTATATCTAAACAATGCAAAATCAAAATGAATGAGTGGCCAGACTCCTTAATGCCTATTTCTCTTCTTTCTCTCTTTTTCTTTGAGGAGAATGATGGTCATTACCACAATTAATTATGATTAAGGGGAATGGATTATTAAAACAATTTTAAAATGGTCAACAGCGTATACATGTATTTTAGTAAATCCAAAAACGAGGACAAAAGAGGACGGGTAACTACCTACTCCTCTCCTGGATGGGTGTGTATTTTGATCTGCATTGACACCAGCTCTTAATAAATGGAAATTTATTTATTTTCACAATTGAAAGTAAAATTTTTGTAGTTTTAGTTTTTGTTCTGTATTTCTCATCCCTCTGTTCATATATTTGAAGTGAAGACCTTCTTGCAGCTTTTCTATGATTTTCAGATCAGATTTAGCCAGACAATTATATTGGGAAGGTTGGGCCTGCCTGGGATGTGGAAGTTGAGATTCACTAAAGACATGGCTCTGTTGCTTGTTTCAATGGCAGGGACTCTTTAACATGTTGTTCTGCTTCTCATTTCATATTTCCAAACCACACGAGCAAGTAATTTCAACTTTGGGAGGATCCAGTGAACTTTCCCTCCCCACTCTAAGACTCAGAGCTTTTAGCCTGAAAGTTTGTAAACACCAATGAATAGTAGTTTCAGCAATAGAATCTCAGAGGCACTCATTCCTCTCACTGAGTTTTTGTTTAAAAGCCAGAAAAATTCCATGATCAAGGAGGCAACTTTTGACCAGATTTTAATCTATTGGCTTTCCAGATTTTAGTTACTAGGACAAAACACACAAACTTGCTAAAACAATTTAAAAAATAACAACAACAACAACAACAACAAGAAAAGCAACAAATGTACTTAATATAGACTGTTAGAAAAAGGCCTTTGAAAATTACCAGCGATGAAATAAAATGTATCGGCCACTTCAAATGGTGGTCTAAAGATTTTTCTAGCCATCAGATGCAATCACAGTGTCTCAGAGCTCTGCTGTCACTTGCCTGCTCAGTGTCTAGTTGCCCTGACCACTGTTTTGTTCCAACAACTCAGCAAGTCTTTCAACTTCAAAATTATCAGTCTTGGAGATGCTCATCAGGGTTTCTGGAGAAGCATGAATGTGATAGTGATTTTCATTTTCTTAAAAATGTAAACAGTGGACACTTAACCAAAATAACCAAAAGGTCCCCATGATATCTATTCCATTAACTCTTTAGGCCATGACCCTGTGGTACCTAGTGATGGTAGTGCAAATCAGATCAGAGCAAAGCAATGAGATCACATGAAAACAAGTCCACCAAGTACTTCAACTACCAACGTAGGCAAAATGAGCTTCCACCTCTGTCCACTCCCTGCAGAGCCAATCTAGTTGTGCTTCCACCTCGTAGGCATCGTCCTGCAGTGACTTGTCAGACTGTGGTTACTCTGTTGTCACATTTCGTAGAATTAGTTCTATAAAAGTATTGTGAATATAACGTACGTCCAATTGGATTGTTAAAAAACTACTTATAATCAATCACTAGTCTACTCAGCAGACTACAATGATGTCAACAGTCTATATCCAGGCTTATAAACATTTCCTGGTTTCCAACAGAAGTCAAACATGTTTCTGGGGAGAATCCCCTGCTCGGATATTGATGGCTTTCCTAAAAGCTAGGCCTTCTTTTACATAATGATCTTTGCATTTGGGTCACCTTAGGACATTCGCATCGTGCAGGCTCTTCTTTCCTTCATGAACCATAGTGGGCTCTATTTCACCTGTGTTGCTGATCACCACCTCTGAATGTGCTATGGCTCATTGGTCTCCTAGGGCGGGCATCAGTGACCACTGAAAGAATCTTATGCAATCCCCTCACCTGTGTCCTTTCATACCTAGGTAGGCTGGAAACAGAAGTGTAAACTCCACACCAAGTCAAGTCCCTTTATGTGTAGAGATTTGAATTTAAACTTTAAAAAATACACATAATGGCCAAAATAGCTTCCTGCTGTGAAGGGCTCCCTGGTTCATCAAGCATCCTCCAAAAACCAAGTTGGTAGAAATCCATTTTCTTCTAACGGAGAGCAATAAGCTCATGCTGTTTTGCCTTTGGATAATGAATTATACTAAACCAGAAAGCAAAATCATGCATTTCTTTTACAAAGAGGTATGCAAAATCACTAGGTAGCTGCCCCTCTGACGAAAATTGGCACCTGGTAAGTTGAAAGTGAAATGGAAACAAAAATAAAATCTGTACGGTCACTGGGGTGCTCAAGGGAATACCAGAGCTTTCTGACTTATATGTGTGTTGAGCTCTATGTCCCTGAGCAGTCCTCAACCATCCCTGCTATGAAAGACTGTCTTCTCACCTACATCCACCTGAGAACAGAGGTGGTCTTCTTTGGCATAGTCTACGCTAGAAGGCTCTGGTCTCCCATCCCAGTTCAAGGTTCCAGAAAAGCCATTTTCACAAACTAATGCTACTTGGGTTCTTTGTAGCCAGACTTATCAACAGGCTGTTTACAAGGCAGAAAACCTACTTAGAAGTTCATCAGCACCAGCATCACCTTTATCATTGAGAACAAAAAATTATTTTTTCTAAGTAATTTTATATATGAGAATATTGCTTTGAACCAATATAAAACACATTAAATAAAAGTGTGACTAATGCATGTTGGAGAACACTCAGGAACTCTCTCCTCCTAAGATTGTGGCATCTTAAGACATTTTATAAAAATAAACTAATGGAATACTCCAAATAAACAAGGAATTATAGCTGCTTGGTTGGGGTTAGAAAGGGGCAAATAAGAATCCATATGACATTAGGGTTATTTTCATGTGGGAAGCAAATGTGCCCTACTGATAGTCTCAGGGTTCAAGAGCAACATCTGCAAACAACTAGCTATGAACTTTGAAAATGTGTTTTAAACTCCCCAAGTCTCAGTGACCTTACAATGAAGGTAATTCATAGAGATGGCTCCAAGGCCCCTCCAGATCTGAGAGGACAGGATCTAAAGTAGAAGTGGGATCGTAGGAGCGGCTGTCTGTCCTTAGCCAGTCCCTTGGAGACGATCTTGTCCAGGACTGGAAAAAATGGTCCATCCAGCTATATTATCCATGTTGTATTCCTGATATGAAGGTAGAGTATATTTTCTGCTCTGGACATAGGCTAGTCAGGTTCATTCCTATGCTTTTCAGTTTGGAAGATTGTTAGATTCAAGATACAAAATACTAAGTTTGAATGCACCTGAATTTCATTAATCCAGTTGTTCTGTCTGTTTCTAGGGTTATATTCTCAATATTAACACTACCTTCCCTTTCCCTAGGTTCAAGGCCAAGCTTTAGTTAATTCTCTCATCTCTAACCCATGTCTCATCTCCAATGTCCAGGATGAAGTTACAGACTCGAGGCTCCTCTGATTCCTGCCATTAATCCCATTTAGGTGTTCCCTCACCACCTTGATTCAGGAAGTAATCAATCTTACTCCTCATTTCATTTCCTCTTTTATCTGATTTTTTTCATTAATACCCCAACCATTTCTTTTCTACTTTATAGATGTAATTTTGATCTATCACTTTTATCATCAAAGAGAAACTCACTGAAAGAAGGAAGGGCTAAAAAAGGAGGAGGAAGAAAGGTAGAAAGGGAGAAAAAGATTATTCAATAAATTGGGATGCAAGTCACTTGACACATGTTCAACTTGGACATTGAATTCCAGTACAGAATCTGTCCATTTTCTATTCTGTTCCTATATGTTGCAATTGGAATGGTGGTAAAGCCACCAATCACAAGGCCCTTGAAAAGTGCTCACTGCTTAGGGCTTGACCCACTTTTTAAAAAAAAATATTTTTTAGTTGTAGATGGACACAATGACTTTATTTTATTAATTTATTTTTATGTGGTACTGAGGATCGAACCCAGTGCCTCACATGTGCTAGCAAGTGCTCCACCACTGATCCACAATCCCAGCCCCTTGACCCACTTTCTTTAGAACAGAGAATTCACTTTTAAACTTCCTGATAAAAGATCTCTCTACTCCTCTTCTCTTCACCTTGTGTTCCAAAGGGCATTTTTCTTCTATCAAGCAGAGATGATTCAACATTTATATCCATCCCATGATCACCAAATGAAGGGATGAGGTCCTTTGACTTTAGTTATGAGAGAGTAGTAGTTAGACATGATTTCCAGCTGATTTGTATTAGTGTGGCCATGTTGATTATTGAAGTGGAGTTCATCCTGATTGCTTGCTGCCCATGCAGTACAGTTGTGAATAATTTCAATATTGTCATGAAATAAGACAATGCAGAGAAATTTTAAATTTTATTTCTCAAGAGACTACAGAGTCTACTTTGTCATCCTTCTGGCAAACTTGTTTTAACATTTTCTGTGCTCAAAGGTAGCAAGCCCTTTCGCCCCACCATCGTTGGAAGTTCCATGATTTTGTAGTCCACATGGCTAGACTAGAGAAAGAATTCTGAGTTAGACTATCTTTCCAGAGCTTCCCCTTTTAATTTTAGCATAAACATGGGCCTAAGACCCATTTTAAACATTTAATTTTGTTTACTCCTAACATGAAAATGGGCCTAAGACTCTTTATCTAAAGGGGAAATTTAGAACACACATTAAAGAACTGGGAAGAAAGAACATAATGAAAGAGGTACAAGTAGCATTTTATGGTACCCTGAGCTAAGGGCACACACATGCTGCCAAGAACCAGAACTTAGAGTTGAAAGGAAGAAGAGGTTGTATTGACCTGGGGGGCCTGGGAGAATGCAGAGGAATATAAAGTTTGATGGATTTTGGAGGTTTTTCAATAAGATATGGGAGACAGGACTGGGAAGATGTGGATTATGAGTGCTTTCCAGAAAGAAGGGCTCACTGGGCTACAGTGCATTCGTAGGAATGTGATTTCAAAACTACTATGTGGACCATTTTGTCTATTGGGAGGAGCTAGTAGTCCAAGGGTCAAGCTAAAAAGTTTAGAGTTGATTTAAAAAGTTACAGAAAGCCCCTAAATATTTTAAACAAAGAGTCCGTGCATTTTTTTTTAGACTGAAAGTTTAGAGGTTGGTTCTTTCTGGACATCATGGTGGAAGTGCAGACTCTGTTTCTGAACATTTCCTCAGCAGCATGAAGTCCTAAGGGCTGTGTATCCATGCTCCCCACTCGCCATGTGCAGCTCCTGCCTTCCTCACATGCCTTGCTCCCTGTCACAGACATCCTGCACTATTTAATTACTAGAATGTCAGCCACAGATCTATGGAGTAAATTAAAGGGAAGGAGTAGGTTTTTAGATTTTTTTTAAAATTCACCTTCCAATTATACTATTTTCTGGGCATTACTATTATAAGAACATGAGATAGGCCAACAACAAATTGTAGAACATAATTACTAGTCTAGAACTGCCAGGTATGAATTCCTGGTATTAAAACATCCTGCCAAGTAATCAGGTAGCCATTGCTCAGTAACCAGTTAGCCACTCAGTAAATATTTGAAAGAAGAATGGAACAGGATAGCAGGATGATTGCATTATAGGTCTTGCTATCAGTAATCTTATAATTCAACCCAAACCAGAAACATACAGAGCCCTTAGAGACAGACAGCACCACCTTTCGGTAATGGCAGGAGTTTAAACAAGGGAGACGTGCTATGGTACAAAGTGGTCCAGCAATAAGGGCTTTCTGAATCATCAAGGGACTTAGGAGTTAGGTCAGTAGAGAGACAGCATTCTAGACCTGAAGACAGACCGTCTGATGTGTGGTAGTAGAGGTGATGTTACTCAGTAATGGCTAATGGAGATTTGTTGAGCAGCCACTGGGCGCTCTTTGCTGGATAAAACTTTTAGAGAAAGAGAGCACGCCTGCCTAACTGGGAGCACAAGGCACACATATATGAAGAAGAGCTTGTTGCATGAAGCAGGTGTTCTATAAATACTTTTTGAATGTGAGAACAGTGAGCAGTGAATAATGGTCATGGGTCATAATGGCTGAGGGAGCTTGGCTGGGGTTGCAGAGCTGGGTGTTGATGCAAAGGCTGCTGGTCTAGAAAAGTTTCTTTGTAAAGGTGATGCTTCATTCTGACCTTAAGGGCAGGGCCATGCAGAGGTCTAGGAAGAAAAGAAGACTGCAAGGGGCGTGATCCAGTGCAGACATCTGGGAAATGTGCTGTGTGTATCCAGAGCAGAAGGGGCAGAGAGCGGTCCATAGGGAAGACCCCACAGGCAGAGGGTGGAGAAGGCGCAGCTGAGAGGAGGTTGCCGCCGACCCCCAGATGTGGAAGCCACATGCTTATAGAGCTCGAAACATGAGGAGTCTGGATGAATTCTCCAGAAGATAAAGTGTAGGTTTAGAAGATCAGTTGGTAGAACTGTTGGGAGGTTAAACCATAACTTTAGGGGCTAAAAAGAGCAAAATAAATAGATGTTTTGGGGATAAGAGATTTGCGGTACTCAAGTACCAGGGAAATAGGAAATAAGAGAGAAAAATTCTAAGAAAGAGAGGATGGGTCATTTGTGAGGTCAGAGATGAGGGTTTTGGAGATGGTGCCTCAGATGTAAGGGACTCCCTTGCAGGAAGCAGGGGCTTTGCTGGTTTGCCTTTATCTCCAGAGCCTGTCACCGAGCCCGGCTTGGATAGGCAGACAGCTGGCCACTCTGGGTTACCCTGGGCATCTTAGAAATGAAGGGAGCACAGGACGCCTTGGTCGTTGGCACTGTTTTCTGGAGGACTCAAAGCAGAGGGATCTTGAGGCAACGCTTCTTTCATTTTCTGCTCATGTTATTTCATTGCTCCTCGTCCCTCATTGCAGAGTGCACACTGGCAGCTTCGGTTTCAGGGACCTTGAGACAAACACTACAATCACCTTGCTTTGATGGCTTTTCTGGACTGGGAATATAAGGAGACATGTTTTGGCCTGGTGAAAAATGACCTTATTTCTAGGTAGAATTTAAATTTACAAGGATTTCCTCCCCTTGGTTTATCCCCTTGAGGACCTCTGTGTTTCCCGTTCTCTTCTACCTTGCTCTTCAGCAGAAACGGGGATGAAAGGGACACCAGAGCTCTCCAGGGCCTGCCTCAGGAAGCACCGCTGGCCCACTGTTTAGAGTCGCAGATAGAAACCTACCTACGCAGCACACAGGCCTGCCAGAGACCCCAGAGCTTCCTTCACGAGGGATTCAGGGTCAACACGAGAAGGCAGTCACAAGGAAGGGAGCCCTGCTAACAAGGGGACCAAGCCCCGCTTCTCCACTAAACCAGAGCCTTGCTGCCCCAGAGCGACTCATTCACCTCCCCTTCCTTCCGCTGAACGCGTGTTTTGACCAGAACCTGCAACATTTCAAATGTAAACCAAGATCTGCCTGGAAATCCTAATTTAAAAAGTTCCACTCCCAGGCGGCACAGTTACATCCTGCCTAAAGTTTCTGGCCCACAGCCCACCACCCAGACACCAACAGGAAATTTCCCCCCACTTAACACCAAACCCTGCACTCAAGGTTTCTGCAGGGGACAAAGGAGGAAAAAAAAAAAAAAGGCACATAAGCAGAGGTCGGCCCACGGGTTCATTAAGGAAAAAGAGCGCGGCTCATTCATCTGTCTTTCACACTTGGATTGTTGGCGTGACATTGTGGTTATGATGCGTTCCTAGGACTGAACAGGAACTGGAGAAGAGAATAAATGCCGGTGCTCTGAAATGACCTGCCCAACTCTGTCATCTGTAACAACCAGTGATAACTCTCTCGTCTTGTAAAAAGGGTTTGTACATAACTTGTACATGGTTTCATTTTTGTATTTTTCGCAGATTAAAAATTTATGTATTTGTGTTCTAAACAAGGAGTGTTTTTTTGTGTCTTCGTAGCAGTCACGTGGCTGGGGGGTTATAGGGTATGGTGGTGGCAAAGTCCCTAGGTTCCTTGGAGTTGCTCTTGTCTCCTCTCTCTCTCTCTCTCTCTCTCTCTCTCTCTCTCTCTCTCTCTCTCTCTCTGATGAAGGCAAACTTGTGGGAGGACAGCAGTCATGTGCTTGTCTTCCCAACTGCAAGTGCAAACCGACCTTACCTCTCCAAGGACACTGGGTCCTGCTCAAGAATGTAAGGGGAATAAGCTAGTCCCCCAAAACCAAAGGCCGAATGTTTTCACTGATAAGTGGATGATGCTATATAATGGGGGAGGGGGATGGGGGTAAGAGTGAATGGAGGAGCTTTAGATTACATAGAGGGAAATGAGAGGGAGGGGGTGTGAAAAATGGTGGCATGAGACAGACATCATTACCCTATGTTCATGTATGATTACATGAATGGTATGAATCTACATCGTGCACAACCATAAAGAGGAAATGATGGACCCCATTTGTGTACAATGAATGAAAATGCAGTCTATAAAAATAAAAATATAAAAAAGAATGTAAGGGGTACTGGGAGAGAGGAGGAGCTGCTACCATCTGCGTCATGCCCAGCAGGGCCACATCATGACCAGAGGGCCATAGGCTGCTACAGAAGCCTCCAGCAAGCAGGCCTGTAAAGAAATAGGTAGCGTGTGATGGGCCCTTGAGAAGCAAGGATGGTCTAACCTCAGTCATGTGATCTCAAGCTAGTTCTCCTTTTTTTGCCATCTTCACACAGAAGAAATGTTGGTTTCCCCTGCCTCTAGCTTGTCAAAACCTAGGACTGCCTGCAGCTGGTTTGAGCCATACGCTGGCACCTCCCTTCCCCACCGGCTCCCAAGACCCTGCCGCCATCACCATCTCTGACCCCTAATAGACGGGGTCATGGACGACACTTGGTTTCCAGACAAATAAAAGAAAGACCTCTTAAATGCTGAAGTTGAGGCCCACAATTTAGATCTTCAGACTCTACACCAGAATACCTAATGTATAGAACCTATTGGTACTTCATGTCTTCTAGAGATGGTCTCACTGATTCACTGGGCAATTGTTAACGTTCACGATTCCCTACTGGGAGCTGGGTATATGCTAGAGAGTAATGTCACTGCTCCAGTTCCCCAGCCTGGGGAGGGATGGCAACAACAACGAGCAGGCGCTAGTCACATGTTAAAAACTGATCCACAGGAGTAAGTACCAAATGACACCAGGAAGACAAAAGAGGGGCACTTAGCTGTTTGAAGAACAGTCCTCCCATTGATTGATACTTTCAAAAACAAATCCCCCGTCTAGCGAAGACAATAACAGCCCGAACCAGAACTCACTCCCAGGGGTCAGCAAATGCAGGCTTACCTGTCAGAATGTGCCAGTTCCTGACAGTCCTTTGAGCTCCAGATTCTCAACTTGCCTTCTCCAATATTTGCTAACAAAACTGAATGTTGTTGGGGAATGTAACTGCAGAGCATATGGTCCCCATTAGTTAGGCAAACTCCACTGCCAAATTCAGCTCCAAGGAAGGAGTCTGCATAAATGATGAAGTATTAGGAAAAGATTGACAGTGACAGAGAAGGCAAATGGAGAGAGGAGACAGCGAGTTACAAAATAGCAGGCTCGGCAAACCCAGCACAGTGAGCGTGGAACGTATTTTTCTACTTGTTGAGAAAACAAAATACATGAATTTGTACTAAAAATCTCTCCGTAGCAAAAAATCAAAGTAGACCATTCACCAAAATCAATGTTAACTGCTTTGCAATGTCACAGAAGATAGATTCTGCCTGGGAGAAAAACGTTGCGGGAACAGAGCAGACAGTATGCTAGGGGACCAAGCAGAAATGACTTAGGAATGCAAATATGGACTTGGCGCTATTTTAAATGTTGCTGGGACTGGGTCTTTGAGAGGAGGAATAGGATATCCTGCTTACTAAGCCTTCACAGTATGAAAGTGTGGGCTGAAAGTCAGAGATGCAAGGAACCCCAAGATCTGGAAAACATGTGCGAACAAAGTGGGAGCATAGGCGTTGTGGGGGAAGGTAGAGCTCCCCAGCCCTGCCCAGCTTCAGAAAAGTCCCAGATGAAGCAGGGCAGAGTCTGAGCGCAGACTCAGCCAGGTTCCGTGGCTGGCTCTTTCCAGAGGCCTCCACCCTTCTTCCCACGACGAGCTCCTTGGTTTTAATTTTGTGATGATTATCCTGACCCAGACTTAACTTGGCAGATTTTTTTTAAAAAAGAAATTTGCCTGAATCAGCTCTTTCCAAAAATAATCAACTTAAATTTTGTAGAATCAATGATCTCTCTCTTGTACTTCTGTTTCTTGGTTAACATGCTATTTAATTCCATGGCACACAAGTCCAAATGTTTACACTGCCTTGGAATGGCTAAGCTCACAAGCTTAGAGATGTGGCCGGCACAGCATACAATTTCTGTGACCACAGGAAGCAGCAACTTTGTTCACAAGGGAAGGAGAGAGACACCAGCCAATTCAGCTAGTTGAGGAGTTGTGTATGGTAAGGAGAGACTCGAGCGGAAACGAACTTCGTATCTGTCAATGCGGACTTAGTTGGATGAATTGATTCATCTCTTCCACGAAGTACCAGCAGCCAATAAAAATACAAGGTAGACCTAAGTGCATCAGGGTTTCACATGCTTCGTCTGAAAGGCCAAATGCTGCCTGCAACTTGTTTCCTAAATGAAATTTTTTTGAAAACTAGCTATGCCCATTCATTTACATATTGTTTGTGGCTGACTTCCTGCTGCAAGAGCAGAGTTGAATTGTGACCGAATCTATAGGACCTATCCAGCATAAAATATTTACCATGTTACATTTATAAAAAAATAAAGCTTGCTAACTCTTGATCTATTGTGCATACAGGGAGAAAATAAAATATATAGTAGGATCTCATCTGTGTTAAACAATTAGGTATATTAATACCTTCAGTAAAATCTGGAGGGAAATTAAGTCAAGTCTTAAACAGTAACTATCAAGGTAGGTGGGAAGCAGAGGGGAAAGATATAGAGACTTTGGAGGGACATTAGCCATTTACTTTATTCATTTCTGTTTTGTTCAGGTTTATGTTGATCAAACATGCATGATTTTTATCATCAGGATAAATACTAAAGATACTTCCTTTTCGGGAAAATTAACAACTGCCCCAGCCTCCACTGGAAGTAAGTGGCTTACCAGGATGCGAATCCAGGTCTTCCATAGACTATTCTAGGGTTGGGTATCTCAGAGCTGCCCATGTCCCACGAGGCAAGCATGAGGCAGTGATAGTTTGTCCACCATTAGAGCTTGCCCCAGTTGTTGAGGTCTGCACCTCATATGCAGTCTAAATGATTTTTCACAACAATATAATACAAAGATTATCTTTTGTCCATCTATCAGTCTTTCTCAGAGCTGCATAATATTCGTCATAAAAAGTAACTTGTTTAACTTTTCCCCTCTTACCAAAATTGGGTTGTTTTCACTCTTGTACTATTTTACCCACAGTTTCAGTGAACATCCTGTGCACATATATTTGTGCACTAATGTGAATGAAGCAATAGGATTAATTGATGTGGAATTGCTTGTTATTTTTTGAAAACAATTCAAGTGTATTTGTTATTGGCAAATTATCCCCCAAAGAGAGTATCTTAAACCATAATTCTACCATCACCAAGCCTCTTTTTCCACATTCTCTTTGACATGGTATATTATGTTAACTAGGATGCTTTTACTGCCTTACTAAAAGTTGACCTTGGGAATTAAAAGTCCAAAGGTGAGTTAGTTATAAGCTTGGCTGATTCCACAGCTTCACATCATTACCAAGAGCCAGGTACTTTCCATGTTTGTGTTCTACTGTCTTAGCATGTTGGAAGTGTCTGTGCCCATGGCCAAAGGATGGCTCCATGTGTCAGTGGCCACATGTAGTAAGGTCCTATGAAAAAGAAGAGGGCATTTTCTCTCAGAGGTCTCTTTATATTATAGAAGAAACATTGTCTAGAGTCACCTTGAACACTTCTCTTTCAGGTACCATTGACCAAGATGGAGTTCCATGACCACATCCAAGATAAAAATGAGAAAAAAAAATTATTTATTTAATCATTTTTGTACCAGGAATTGAACCCAGGGGTGCTTAACCACTGAGCAACATCTCCAGCCCTTTTAATTTTTATTTTGAGTCAGGGTCTTGCTAAGTTGCTTAAGGCCTCACTAAGTTGCTGAGGCTGGTTTTGTACTTGCGATTGCTCCTGCTTCAGCCTCCCAAGTTACTTGGATCACAGGCATGTGCCACCACATCTGGTGAGAGGATTGAACTGTGTGTGTTGGACGAACTTTGAGCCATCCCTGTGTATCCATGTTAAATTAGGGATGTGATGATCTCTTTTATTACATGGATGGGGGATCGAGCAAGCAAAAAAAAAAAAAAAAAAAAAAAGAAGGAGGGCCATAGAACAGGCGACCAAAGAGTGACCAATCTGAAAAGCAGATTTTATTGTCATCTATATTTAAAAATTTTAATTATGGACAAAGTAAAACAGAATTTCATACTTTGTAATGATTTTCCCCATATATATGTGTGTGTGTGTGTGTGTGTGTGTGTGTATACACACACACACATATATATGCATGTATGTATACATATATATTTTGTTCTGAGTTTGGTTTATTTCTCTTAATGCTCTCCACTTCAATTCATTTCCCTTCAAATAATGCAATTTTATTTTCTTTGTGGTTGACTAAAACTCCATCTCATGTATGTATGTATGTATGTATGTATGTATATTTAGACAGAGGTATATTGATGTAGATATATCACTTTTTTGCTTTTTTGTAATAGGGATTGAACTCAGGGGCACTCAACCACTGAGCCACATGCCCAGTGCCCCCCCAACTTTTTTTATACATTGAACTTCCAACACGTTTTATTTTAAAGCCATCTACTTCTTTATTAAATTTCTCTTTATATATATATAAAACAAGGATATGCATATAAACTATATGTATATATATATACACACACACACACACACAAATATATATATATGACTTTAGGGCATATATATCATATATATATCATATATATCATATATATATCATATATATCATTGTTTCCTGCTTCTCCACCCTCTGGATTGCCTTTCTTCCTGAAGGAGAAGGTCGCTGCTCCCCTGAAGAGAGCAAGCGGGCAGATGAAGAGTGAGGTTACCGCTCACAGCTTTGATGACTGTGATCTGTAGGTCAAAGCTCTCCCCAGGCTCAGCCAACCCAAGCCACTCTGATCAGAGTGAAAAACCTGCTGTTCAGGGAGAAGTGTGCTACTGGTCTGAAGGTGGAGTTCATACATTATGAAATTTCAGGACTAGTACGCTTTACACAATGTCAAGCAAACATAGGCTCTCAGTAAAAGATTAATAATCAAAAGAGGTCATAAAAATAGACTAAAAGTTACAATGGCAAATACGACACAGAACGTGGTATATAAACACATAAAAATGGGGATGGGGGATGTAGCTCAGTGGCAGAGTGTTTGCCTGGCATTTGTGAGGGTCAGAGTTCAATTGCCAGCATCATGCAAAAAAAAAAACAAAACAAAACAATAGCAAACCAAAAAAGAAAAAAGAATAGTTGAGAGTAAAAGCATATTCAAAAGCATTTTAGCCCATTGAAAATCTTTTTTAAAAACAATAGTAAAGCTAGATCAGTAGAGATATATTTAAGATTAAAATTAAAAGAATGGTTATTTATGCTAGTAAATTAAAAATTAATTTAAAAAATTCAAAATCGGTTTAAGGAACAACAGAAAAGTTAAGCAGATATAATACAATTAATAATACTGAGAGACTCTTTGTGAGCCAATCAGAGCTTAGGGCTTTCTGTGGGGGAAATTTACATTTGAAGAATAAATTGTTTCTGTATAATGCAAATTATTTCAGAGTATAGAAAAAAAAGAATGGTTCCAGAAGACAATTACATGCTAATGACATTCACTAACATGCAACATGCAGAACTCCTACCCAGAATACAAGCAGACTAAATTTGGTAATGTATTATAAAAAAAGAACAAAACTAAATTGGATTTAACACAGCATGCAATTTTGGTTTCATTTTTAATATGTATCACTGACCTTATTAAATTAATTTTTTTAAAAAAGAAAATGCGGTTTTGATCACAGCAAAGGATGCAAAGTCTTTGAAAAAGTCATTATTTATTTATTTTCTTAAACTCTCAGAAAACTAGGAAAAATAGGAAATTTTCATAAACTGATCAAGGACACTTAACAACACTTATGGCAAGCATCTTACTTCATGGTAGAAATTTGAAATCATCTACTGTAAGAATAGGAGCAAGAGAGGAAATTTCACTATTTCTATTGAACTAGAATAGGAGCAAGAGAGGAAATTTCACTATTTCTATTGAACTAAGGTTTCCTAGAAGTCTTGCCAGTTCAGTAAAGAAGAAAAAGTGGGGATAGGTGGAGAGAGAAAAGAAAAGAACAAGAGAAGGGGAAGGAGGGAGAGGAAAAAGGGAAACAGAGATGAAGGGAGGAAGGAAAGAAGGCAGTGAGGGAGGGAGGGAAAAAGACTGATGGAGAAGGAAACAGAATACATCTTGTGTGATTTGATTTTTTATTATTAAGTTGTAAACATTCTTTACATGTTCAGGATACTGATCCCTTACCAAATATATTATTTATACTTACTTTCTCCTATTTCACAGTTTGTCCTTTCATTCTGTTGGTCATACCATACTTTTAAAATTTTTTATTTTATTTGTTCTAGTACTAGTTGCTCAGGACAGTAGAATACATTTATACATTTTGATGAATCATACATAAATGGAGTATAATCTCATTTTTCTGATTATACATATTGCAGGATCACATCAGTCATGCAGTCATACATGTACAGGAGGTAATAATGTCTGTTTCACTCTACTATCCTTCCTACCTCCATATCCCTTCCCCTCCTTTCACTCCCCTCTACCTAATGTAAAGTACCTCTATTCTTCCCTAGCTCCACACCCCTTATTGAGAATTAGTTTCCTCATATCAGAGAAAACATTTGACCTTTGGTTTTTTTTTAGTTGGCTTATTTTACTTAGCATGATACTCTCTAATTCCATCCTTTTACCAGTAAATGCCAGAATTTCATTCTTTAAAGCTGAGTAATATTCCATATATCCCATTTTCTTTATCCATTCATCTGTTGAAGGGCATCTAGGTTGGTTCCATAGTTTAGCTATTGTGATTTGAGTTGCTATAAACATTGATGTGGCTGTGTCCCTGTAGTATGTTGATTTTAAGTCCTTTAGGTATAAACGGAGAAGCGGTATAACTGGGTCAAATGGTACCATAATATTTTAAAAGGTTCAACCATGTTATATTAATAGTTAATACATCATTCCTTTCTATGGTTGAATAATATTCCATTATACAAACTACATTTTGCTTTACAATCACCATTTTTACTTATTTATACTTTTGATTAACTATTATGAATAATGCTGGTGTGAACATTCAGGTGCAAGTTTTTGCATGAACAATTATCTTCATTACCCTTGGGTAAATGCCTAGCAGTGGAATTGCTAGGTCATGTGGTAATTATGGTTAACCTTGTGATCAGTTCCCAGACCTTTTTTTACAAAGGAACTGTGTCACTTTACTTTCCCACTAGCAGTGTATGTGGATTCCAAATTTTTCATATACTCACCAACACTTGTTACTATTTTTAACTATAGCTATCCTAATGGATGTGAAGTGATATCATATCACCTTGTGCATTTACCTGACAACTAATGATGTGTGGTATCTTTTCATGTGCTGATTGGCCATTTGCTTAACTTCTTTAAATTTACATATATATATTTAATTGTTTTAAATTGAATTTTATTTGAGATGTAATCACTCTTCGTTTTAGTCAGCTTTATCACTGCTGTGACTAAAAGACCTGAGAACAATTTTAGGAGAGGAAAAGTTTACTGAGGGGCTCAAGGTTTCAGACATCTCAGTCCATAGAAGGCAGGCTACTTTCCTTGGGGCTTGCGGTGAGGCAGTACATCATGGCGGAAGAGTGTGGCAGAGGGAAGCAGCTCTTATGGATGATGAGGAAGCAGAGAGAGACTAAGCTCAGCTCACCAAATATATACTTCAGTGGTATGATCCCAGTGACCCAGTTCCTCCATCCACACCCTGCCTGCCTTCAGTTACCACTCAGTTGGTCCCTATTAGGGGAGTAATTCACTGATTAGGTGAGGTTCTCATAACCCCATCATTTCTCCTCTAAACCTTCTTGCACTGTCTCACACTTGAGCCCTTGGGGGACCCCTCACATCCAAACCATAACATTCTGTACATATTATAGATATAAATTTATTATTGAACAAATGATTTGCAAAATTTTCTTTTACACTGTGGTTGTCCTTTCACTCTCTTAATAGCATTTTATGAAAATGTTTCTATTGTTGCTTAAGTCAATTTATCTATTATTTCTTGACTTGTGCTTTGGCATCATTTCTAGGAAGAATTTGCCTAATTCACAGTCATGAAGGCTTACTTCTTATTTTCTTCTTAGAGTTTTATGGTTTTATCTTTTATGTTTGGGTCTTCAATATATTTGAGTTAGTTTTTATATATTTCTATCACTTAGTTTTCCTTTTATGTCTTGTCTTTTTTTGTGATCTCCTTCATTGCTTCTCTTTGTATTAAATGAACTTTTATTATTATAACATTGTAATTATTAAGTATTTTTCACTGAGTTTTTAATGGTTGCTCTTCAGCTTATAATACATATCAGAATCAATTACAATGAGATATAGAAATATTACTGGTATATAATTCTATTTTCTCTTCATCTTTTCTGTTATCACTTTATATATCTATATATCTATATATATATAAATGATTAAGAACAATTCAATTGTTAATTCATTGTAATTGCTACTTAACATATTGTATGTTTCTTAAAGAAGCATAGAGTTCAATAGAATAATATATATTTATAGAGTTTAAAAATGCTATCTTCATGTGAATATTTTCTAGTTTCTTCATTTGTTTGTTTTTAAGTTAATATCTATTGTCATTCCTTTATTCCAATAGAGCTTTGTTTTGGACTGTATACTTTGTGTTTTATTGCTCAGTATGTTCTATTTCTGTGTCATATGATCAAAAACACAATTATATACATATTACCTTATGCAGTCATTTAAAAATTAGTTAAGAGAAAAACCACAATAAATATGTATTTATGTGAATTACCTTTTCTGTTGCTCCATTTAAAAAAAATTGGATCTTTATGTCTACATCACTTGCCCTCTGAATGAAATAAGTCCTTAGTAAATCCTATGAGTATGTCTAAGTTTTATTTATCTGATAATGTAGTTTTTCTTTATTTTTGCAAAATAGTGTTGCTGGATGTCTGATTTTTGTTTGCCAGGTTTCTTTATTTTCATTTCTTTTCTCAGCACTCTCAGTGTGTTTATTCTTCAGTATCTGTAGATATTGGTCCCAGGACCTCCTGAAGATACCAAAATCCACAGAGGCCTAGACCCCTGTTTCAGATGGCATAGTATTTGCATAGAATCTGTGCACATTCTCCTGTATATTTTTCATCATCCCTAGACTACTTAAAATACCTAACACAATATAAATGCTATAAAAGTAGTTGTTCTACATACTGCTTAGGGAATAGGAACAAGAAACTTGTACATTTTCAATACAGTGAGAGTTTTTTAAAAGAAATATTTTTGATATACCATTGGTTGAATCTGTGAGGATTGAATCCAGGGATACGAAGAGCTAACTGATCATGATCCCATTGCCTGTGACTTTCATCATCTCTGATGAGAAGTCAGATGTTAATAGGGTTCTTTGCATGTGAAGAACTGTGTTTCTCTTGCTGCTTTCAGCATTTTGTTTTTGTCTTTCAACATTTTCAGTGAAATGTGCCTGAGAGTGAATCTTGTGTATGTTCATATGTGTCCTAATGGAGTATGTTGGAATTTCTGAGTATCTACAGTAATGATTTTCATCAAATTTGGGAAAATTTTAGTTTTTCTTTCTAAAATATTTTTCTACTCCACTCCCTTTATCCTCTCTATCATCGTAACTAGTAACTAGCTGGTACAGTTTAACTGTTGATTCCATGGCGATACTAGCCTCCTTTCAATTGCTCACAACCAAAATCTCCATCACTTTTGAGAGTGCTTTTAGTCTTTAGCTTTCCTACATCCTGTTTTGAATAAAGTTTATTTCATGAGGAGAGGCTTGGAACTCTTTGTTCTCATGATTTGCTTCTCTTCTTGAGTTCTCAGGCCCTGCCCCAGAGCTGTGATGGTGACAGTGTCATCTTCTCTTAAGTGGTATCTCTGAATCATGAGCAGAGTGCTGGTGAAAGCACCCTTAGCTTTTCTTGCCTCTGCTGGCACTGAAACTTCATCTTATGAGCATGCTAAGGCAAGGTCAACCAGGAATCACAGTATTCTTAGCATATTACACTTGAACAAGGACCTCTACTAGTAGGTGCTGAGTGAAGAAAGGGAACTTCTAACCTCTTGGTCACATTTATCTAAAATTTAGCCTCTTTGACATAGAGAGAAAAGAAGATGAAAAATGCTGGTAGTCTGCATCTCCTAGGGTCATGAAGTAATTCTGGACTGGAAGGACAGGAATCCCCATTTTATTGACCTAAGTCAAGCACAGTAATGCTTCCCGAGTTGTGAAGGGGGGGAATGGAGACAGTTATGGTTCTAGAGTCCAGAGACTCACTGTTCTTACCATCATTTAATAGACTTCCTTGACTGAATATTCCTTCATTTGTTTTAAGACAACTTCAGTTGCCCTTAAGACAACTTCCAGAGACTTTGATGACTTTTTAAAAATATTTTTTAAAAACCAATTACTGTGCTAGGTCGGTGCCATCACTTGTTGGTCACAGTCGTGGAGTGAGCAGGCGGGTGAATTAGGCCACCTACATCATGGAGGTAGCAATCCGCCTGCCTTGAGGAGCTGGGTGGCGGGTAGCCAACCCGCCCAACCACCAGGCTAAAGACAGAGGCCATCACTGAACAACCCCGCCCAACCACCACACCGAGGTTTGTCGCCATCAAGGAGCTAGCCAGATGCTTCTTTATATGCTGGTGCAGTCATTTTGAATTACTCCTGAGGGCTTGGCCATCATCATTGGAAAGACAACTCCCTTCCTGAGACACCTACAGGATGCTAGAGGACCTTTGACAAGACCCAGGAGCCAAGAAGAGGAGGAATTGAGAGACTCGGGACCAACTCAGAGCCACCGGGGAATATACACCACCTGAAGGCCACCACCCCTAGTAGGCCAGCTTCCTAGTGAAGCACTGCATTATCAAGTTCCTCCAAGACTTCAGGCTACTGAAGGCTAAGAAGTGAGTTATTGGAAATCTACAGAGACAATATTAGTCAATAGAGGAAATCTGCAATATCTCAGAGTTTCACTACTAGAGGGGTAGATACCTGAACAATATGAGAAAACAAGGGAAGAAAATGTCCCAAACAAACCTAGATGGTATAGCAATAAAATCCAATGACAGCATGGCAGAAGAAATGTCAGAAAGGGAGTTCAGAATGTACATAATCAAAACCAACAGGGAAGCAAATGAGGAGATGAAAAAGCAAATGCAGGCATTGAAGGATGAAATGAAAGGGCAACTGCAGTCATTGAATGATCGCACCAATTGACAGTTAAAAGAGAAAATACAGGAAGTAAAAGATTATTTCAGTAAAGAGTTAGAGATGTTGAAAAAAAAGAAACAAACAGAAATCCTTGAAATGAAGGAAACAATAAACCAAATGAAAAACTCCATAGAAAGCATAACCAATAGGTGAGAACACCTGGAAGACAGAACCTCAGATATCGAAGACAAAATATTTAATCTTGAAAACAAAGTTGACCAAACAGAGAAGATGGTATGAAATCATCAACAGAATCTACAAGAACTATGGAATATCATGAAAAGACCAATTTAAGAATTATCGGGATTGAGGAAGGCACAGAAAAACGAACCAAAGGAATGGACAATCTATTCAATGAAATAATATCAGAAAATTTCCCAAATCTGAAGAATGAAATGGAAAATCAAATACAAGAGGCTCATAGGACTCCAAAAACACAAAATTATAATAGACCCACACTAAGGCACATTGTAATGAAAATACCTAACATACAAAATAAAGACAGAATTTTAAAGGCCACGAGAAAAAAGAATCAAATTACATTCAGGGGAAAACCAATACGGATATCAGCAGGTTTTTCAATTCAGACCCTAAAAGCTAGAAGGGCCTGGAACAACATTTTTCAAGCTCTGAAAGAAAATGGATGCCAGCCAAGAATCTTATACCCAGCAAAACTTACCTTCAGATTTGATGATGAAGTAAAATCCTTACATGATAAACAAAAGCTAAAAGAATTTACAAAAAGAAAGCTGGCATTACAGAATATTATCAGCAAAATATTCCACGAAGAAGAGATGAAAAACAGTTATGTAAATCAGCAAAGGGAGGAACTACCCTAAAGGAACAACCAAATAAAGGAGAAATCAAGTTGTGTCAAAAAAAAAAAAAATGAGTCAATGACCGGGAATACAAATCATATCTCAATAATAACCCTGAATGTTAATGGCCTGAATTCATTAATCAAAAGACATAGACTGGCAGATTGGATTAAAAAGAAAGATCCAACAATTTGCTGCCAGCAAGAGACTTATCTTATAGAAAGAGATACCAATAGACTAAAGGTGAAAGGATGGGGAAAAACATACTATGCACATGGACACAGAAAAAAAACTGGGGTAGCCATCCTCATATCAGATAATGTGAGCTTCAAGCCAAAGTTAGTCAGAAGGGATAAAGAAGGACATTTCATACTGTTTAAGGGAAGCATAAGTCAGCAAGACATAACAATCATAAAAATCTATGCCCCAAACAGTGGCTCATCCATGCACGTCAAACAAATCCTTCTCAATTCCAGAAATCAAATAGACCACAACACAATAATACTAGGTGATTTTAACACACCTCTCTCACCACTGTTCAGATCCTCCAAACGAAAATTGAACAAAGAAACCATAGATCTCAATAACACAATCAATAATTTAGACTTAACAGACATTTATAGAATATACCATCCAACAAAGAGCAAGTACACTTTCATCTCAGCAGCTCATGGATCCTTCTCTAAAATAGATTATATATTATGCCACAAAGCTACTGTTAGCAAATACAAGAAGATAGAGATAATACCTTGTATTCTATCAGATCATAATGGATTGAAATTAGAAATAAATGTCAGAGTAAAAAACAGAAACTACTCCAAAACCTGGAGTTTAAATAATACACTATTGTATGATGAATGGATAACAGAAGATATCAGTAAGGAAATTAAAAAATTCTTAGAGGAAAATGAGAACAAAGCAACAACATATCAAAATCTCTGGGACACTATGAAATCAGTTCTTAGAGGAAAATTTATTTCATGGAGTGTATTAAATAAAAGAAAGAAAAATCAACAAATAAACGACCTAACACTATGGCTCAAAACCGTAGAAAAAGAAGAACAGAGCAACACCAAAAGTAGTAGAATACAGGAAATAGTTAAAATCAGAGCTGAAATCAACAAAATTAAAACAAAAGAAACCATCAAAAAAACTGACAAAATAAATAGCTGGTTCTTTGGAAAAAATAAACAAAATTGATAAACCCTTAGCCACACTAACAAAGAGAAGAAGAGAGAAAAACCAAATTACTAAAATTCGGAATGAGCAAGGAAATATCACACAGACATGACTGAAATACAAAACATAATTAGAAGCTATTTTGAAAATCTATACTCCAACAAAATAGAAAATCTCAAAGACATCAGCAGGTTTCTAGAGATATATGAATTATCTAAACTGAACGAGGAGGACATACACAATTTAAATAGATCAATTTCAAATAATGAAATAGAAGAAGTCATCAAAAGCCTACCAACAAAGAAAAGTCCAGGACCAGATGGGTTCTCAGCCGAGTTCTAAAAACCTTTAAAGAAGAGCTCATTCCAATACTCCTCAAAGTATTCTATGAAATAGAAGAGGAGGGAACCCTCCCAAACTCATTCTATGAAACCAATATCCTGATACCTAAACCAGACAGAGACACATCGAGGAAAGAAAATTTCAGACCAATATCCTTAATGAACATTGATGCAAAAATTCTCAACAAAATCTTAGCAAATTGCATAGGAAAATATATTAAAAAGATAATGCACCACGATCAAGTGAGTTTTATCCCAGGGATGCAAAGTTGGTTCAACATCCAGAAATCAATAAATGTAATTCACCATATCAATAGACTTAAAGTCAAGAATCACATGATTATTTTGATAGATGCAGAAAAAGATTTAGAAAAAATACAGCATCTCTTCATGCCCAAAACACTAGAAAAAATAGGGATTGTGGGGACATTCCTTAACATTGTAAAGGCCATCTATGCTAAGCCCATGGCCAATATCATTCTAAATGGTGAAAAACTGAAAGCATTCCCCCTAAAAACTGGATCAAGGCAGGGATGCCCTCTTTCACCACTTCTATTCAATATTGTTCTTGAAACTCTAGCCAGAGCAATTAGACAGACCTAGGAAATTAAAGGGATATGAATAGAAAAAGAAGAACTCAAACTATCCCTATTTGCTGATGACATGATTTAGAGGAACCAGAAAATTCTACCAGAAAACTTTTAGAACTCATAAGTGAATTCAGTAAAGTAGCAGGATATAATATTAATGCTCATAAATCCAATGCATTTTTATACATAAGTTATAAATCTTCAGAAAGAGAAGTTAGGAAAACTACCCCTTTCACAATAGCTTCAAAAAAAATAAAATACTTGGGAATCAATCTAACAAAAGAGGTGAAATACCTCTACAATGAAAACTACAGAACACTAAAGAAAGAAATTAAAGAAAACCTTAGAAGATGGGAAGATCTCCCATGTTCTTAGATAGGCAGAACTAATATTGTCAAAATTGCCATACTACCAAAAGTGCTATACAGATTCAATGCAATTCCAATTAAAATCCCAATGACGTATCTTACAGAAATAGAGCAAGCAATCATGAAATTCATCTGGAAGAATAAGAAACCCAGAATAGCTAAAGCAATCCTTAGCAGGAAGAGTGAAGCAGGGGGTGTCGCAATACCAGACCTTCAACTATACTACAAAGCAATAGTAACAAAACTGGCATGGTATTGGCACCAAAATAGACAGGTAGATCAATGGTACAGAATAGAGGACACAGACACAAACCCAAATAAATACAATTTTCTCATACTAGACAAAGGGTCCAAAAATATGCAATGGAGAAAAGATAGCCTCTTCAACCAATGGTGCTGGGAAAACTGGAAATCCATATACAACAGAATGAAACTAAACCCATATCTCTCACCCTGCACAAAATTCAACTCAAAATGGATCAAAGACCTTGGAACCAGACCAGAGACCCTTCATCTTATAGAAGAAAAAGTAGGTCCAAATCTTCAACATGTCGGCTTAGGACCAGACTTCCTCAACAGGACTGCCATAGCACAAGAAATAAAAGCAAGAATCAATAACTGGGATTCAAACTAAATAGCTTTCTTTCAGCAAAGGAAACTATCAGCAATGCGAAGAGAGAGCCTACTGAGTGGGAGAATATCTTTGCCACTCATACTTCAGATAGAGCACTAATTTCCAGAATCTATAAAGAACTCAAAAAACTCTACACCAAGAAATCATATAACCCAATCAACAAATGGGCTAAGGATATGAACAGACACTTCACAGAAGAAGATGTACAAGCAATCAACAGATATATGAAAAAATGTTCAACATCTTTAGTAATGAGAGAAATGCAAATCAAAACTTCGAATCCATCTCACCCCAATTAGAATGGCGATTATCAAGAATACAAGCAACAACAGGTGTTGGCGAGGATGTGGGGAGAAAGGTACACTCATGCATTGCTGGTGGGGCTGCAAATTAGTGCAACCACTCTGGAAAGCAGTGTGGAGATTCCTTAGAAAACTTGGAATGGACCCACCGTTTGACCCAGCTATCCCACATCTCGGCCTATACCCAAAGGACTTAAAATCAGTGTACTACAGAGATGTAGCCACAACAATGTTCATAGCTGCTCAATTCACAATAGCCAGATTGTGGAACCAACCTAGATGACCCTCAATTGACAAATGGATAAAGAAACTGTGGTATATATATACAATGGAATATTACTCAGTCATAAAGAATAACAAAATTATGGTATTTGCAGGCAAATGGATGCAGTTGGAGAATATCATGCTAAGTGAGATACGCCAATCTCAAAAAACCAAAGGACAAATGTTCTCACTGATAAGTGGATGATGACACATATAGGGGGTGGGAAGGGGGCAAGAATGTAAGAAGGAGGGACTCTATAAAGGGGTAAGAGGGGTGGGAGGGGTGGGGGGAAGAAAAAAAATAACAGAATGAATCACAAACTATTACCCTAGGTAAATGTATGATTACACAAATGGTATGCCTCTACTTCATGTACAAACAGAGAAACAAGATGTATCCCATTTGTTTACAATAAAAATGAATTTAAGAAACCAATTATTGTTATTTCAGTCAAAAGAATTGAATAGCCCTAACATTGCAGAATTTGTCTTACTTGGTATTTTTTTTTTCCTTTTTGGCTGGGGACTGAATCCAGAGCATGTACTCTACTGATGCATACCCCAGCACCTGGCAATTTTTTAGCAATATGAAAAAAACACAAGCTGCAAAATTAAGGAAAAATACATTTAACTACGTTAAATTAAGGAAGTTTCTTAAAGTATAACAATAGTAAAAATGTAAGTCACAGATTGTGGTTTTTTTTTTTTTTTTTTTCTGCAGTGACTAAAAGACCTGACAACAAATTTAGAAGAGGAAAAGTTTATTTTGGGGCTCACAGTTTCAGAGGTCTCTGTCCATGGACAGTCCACTGCATTCCTTAGGGCTCAAAGTGAGTCAAAACACCATGGTGGAATAGTATGGTGGAAGGAAACAGCTCACATGGATGATCAGGAAGCATAGAAAGAGACTCCGCTCACCAGATTCAAACTATATACTGCAAAGATATGCTCCCAATGCCCTCCTTGTCCATCCACATGCAACCTGTCTCCAGTTACCACTCAGTTAATCTTAGGGAATTAATTCACTAATTGGGTTAAAGCTCCTATAACCCAAAAATTCCACCTCTAAACCTTCTGCATTATCTCATACATGAGCTTTCTGGGGACAATTAATATTTAAACCATAACAAGTTGGAAAAACATTTTCTTGAAACAAACATAGCCAGCGAACACTTATGTGAACCATATAAAGAAAACTTCACCATCAATAAGAACAACAAGAATCCAATAAAACAAAATTAATAATAGATGTGAATAGAAAATATTTGGAAGTAGAAAATAAAATAGTCAAGACACACCTACAACCATTCAACCTAAGTCTTATCTAGATAATGAAAATTAAAACCACAGTGAAATCATGTTATATGCCTACCAGACTAACAAGAATTAAAATATTTTACAAATAGAACTCTTAGTGTTCAGATGGTAGGCTCCTCATTGTCATTTTCCACTGGAAAGAACCAGGACTTCCTGGTAGAAATAGACGATTTCAAGTCTGTGTCAGAATTAATATAAGATGAGCATGAGTATTTTATCAGCGTGAATTTAAAATAATAAAAAAATAAATTAGTCGTCATTGAAAGATGATTACGAACCAAGTCATTTTTTCCAGAACTGGTAAATAAATGAAATTAATCATCTTATCTCAACTTTGCTATATGTAATATACTCTAAGTAATCCAATAATGAAAGAAGGGAAAGTTCTTCTTCATAGAAGTATTGCAGCTACTTAATTAAGAAGAAGTGAGTGAATTACCATGTAGCATTCTATGGCACCAAATGAATTATGAATTTAAAGGTTAAGCACCAACTGCTAAAATCACAAGCAGCCAGACAACCCAATATTATGATGGAAAAAATACAATACCCACACTATAGCTTGTAGAACTAACCAGTAATTTATGGAAACTTATCAAATAATATCATGGAGATGCAATTAGCAAAACCCAGACTGCAGGAAATTCTATAGGACAAAACATTTCATTTCTTTAGTAAGTAAAGGAAGGGGAGAGAAAAGAAAGGAAATATGTAAGCTAAATTAAGAGACATATCAATCAATTGCAATATGCCAATTTATTTGCTACTGGTTAAAGCAAACTACTAAAATGCTTATGATGATGTTGACACTATTGGATATTAAGAAATCATTTTTTCAGGTATGATAATGGAATTATGGTCTTTTAAAATATTCTTTACTTGTATTTTTAATATAAGAATAAAATATTTATAGATTTAATGATAGTGGTATCTATGACTCAGGTTTGCTTGAGGATGATAAATGATAGGGGAAGTGGGTAGAAGTACAAATGAAACAATATTGATTGTGACATGATAATTCTTGAAATGGGCAATGGATAGAGAGAGTTCATTATTCTTCTATTTTTTATGCTTCAAATTTCCCATTAAAAAGCATAACAGTTTCCAACAACACCAAATTTTAGCCACTACTACTCTTATAGATTTCTGTGAAGAAGAAAAATGGATTCACATTTGGAGTAGAAATAGAGCACTCTGTAGCGTATTTGAAGATGTGCATAGCCTACAACCAAGAAATTCTGTTCTTGCATATTTGACACCTGTAGAGAGGTTCCCTCACATACGCATAGGGGGCAAGCAAAATATTTTCAGGGCATCACATGTAGGCCAAAAATTGGAGGCAACTTCAATGTCCATCAACAGGAGAATAGACAGATTGTGGTATATTCATCAAATGCATTTCAGTAAAGCAGTAAAAGTTAATGAACTATAGCTACATAAATCAACTGTGATGACTCTCATAGCACAAGTACAAGGTTAAAAAAAAAGTAAAAAGGAGGAAAAAAGAAAATTTTAGAAGAATTCATCTATTTTATATAAAGCTTTAAGCATGTTTAACAAAGTTATACTCACCTTGCATGAATCATTACAGATACTGTAAAATTAGAATGGTATGTAAAGAAATGACAGGCTCCAAATTATGGGTAGTAGGTACCTCTGTGGAATAAAGGAAATGTGTTGTGGGACAGATACAAAATGAACTTCAAGTGCATCCATAGAGACAGAAGAAGGTGGAGTGGATCTAGTCAGCAACCCTGGAAAGAAAGCAGTGAGAAAACAACTGATCAGAGAGGTGGGTGACAGATTAAATACTCTGAAAGTAAACACTGGACAGTTTAAGATTTGGAGGGACTTGGAGTTTGATGACCAAAGCAGAAAATAAGGACAGAATTCCTTGACTCTGAACCCTGATAAAACTGGAATCAGGGAAGGAGTAACTAGGAGAGAAAGAGAGACAAAAACACCTAAGCTTATTTCCTTAACAACAGCTGGATAGAAAAGCAGACCAATTTAAAATGTGACAGGAACAGTAAAGGCCCTGTAGGAGATCAAGCGGTTTGACTAATTGTGGACTGAAACTTATGCTAGGCATGGCAGCCATTTTTTAGAGCCTACACCTAGTCAACCTACCTAGAATAAATTATACCAACACAACTTCCCTCCACCTTCAGATATCAGCAAATTAAACCAGAGGGAATACTTCTGAAATGGGTTGGGTTAGTAATTCATTTAGAAGAAACTCTTAGAGGGATTGCTGCTATCTAAAAACCACCAAAACCACCCTTCCTCTCTCTGCAGACCCAGGAGTTAATCACTCCTGGGTAGTGCTAGCCCAAACTCAGCACTCCACACAACCTCCACAGAAGCTCATGCAAAGACTGACCAACTGACATCCTATACCCACAGTTGTGGTTAAAACTTGAATGAGCTGCACCACCTAGGGTGGAGTCTTCTGTGCCATGAAGAGTCCACAGAGAGCCTCCACCATCAGGCCCCACAGTTGCAGACAGTTGTCAAGGGCTTAGACAGCACTGTCTTGAAGAACTCCCAGGGGTGGGGAGTGGCAGTCCAGACTGGAAGAGCTCAGTGCAGGTAGACCAACCAACTCTACCCCAGTCATAGGACAGGACCCTGGTTATCTACCTCAGTCAGGAGGGAGACTTTTGTACCAAAAACCACCCAAAGTTTCCACATTTGCAGATAGCCACAGACTTTATGCCACTTTAAAAAGGCTTTATGGAAAGGAATGGGTGCACAGTGTCCCATAGCATTCAGTACAAAGCCCATTCAGTACAAAGCCTGCATCCTGTGTTCCTACACCCAATACAAAGTCACCAGATGCAGTCTAAGAATGCAGGTGCAGCTCAAACAGGATATAGTTCCTGAACCCCAGCACCTTTAGGAGGACTCAAAAATGAAGAATGACAGTCATCTTCTACAAGTTCCAAATCTTGATTAAATCCAAACCAGAAAGACTCAATAAGAAATTTCTCCACCTCGGCTTGGATTATTATAAATAACTCTCATACAAATTTTGATCTTACATATATTATTCTTCATTTGGAAGTGATAGTATTTCCTCAATTATTCAAGATGGTGCTCTCAACCCATTTGATTGTATTTCTTTTAATATTTTAAGGCATTAATTGAAACCATTCTTTGTTTCCTTGCTCATGGTTACACTTGCTACAATCTTCCCTCTTGCATATCCGCTACTGCCTCAAATCCCCCATCCATCTTTTTCTTCTTTTTGCCTTGACTTGTGTCATTCTTTTCTTTTCTTATTTTTTTTCTTTTCTTTGCCCAATTTTTCTCTCCTCCCCTTTTGAACCACATATAATTCAATAGTAACTTTACTATTTTAATAACTAATTTCTCAACTTTTTTCCAGAACATTATTACAATTTTATTCCTGGATTAGAGGAACTGTGCAGAACATTTTCAATTATGTTTTTTGGTTTTTCCAAGGTTGATTAGAATGTGGGTTTGTTCTGAACTCACTATAGTAGAGTTTAGTGTTGTTGATATTGAGAACAGCAGAGGACATACCTTAAGTGAAAGCATTAATACCCACATATTTGCCTATCCCAGGACACTTAAGAGAAACTCACAAAAGAAGCTCACAAAATAGTCCCCTGTGTAAAAATGGAAGTGACAATTATCCCAGCAGATGGGTAGATGCATAATCAGTATGAAAAAGTAAGGGAACAAACCACCCCAGAGAGCCCACAACACTTTACCAACTGATCCCATTGACACCACACTGGAGGAAATGTCAGAGTGTTTAGAAAGCTTATAGTTAAAGTGTTCAATGAGTTAAAACATAAGGAATGAACTTAGAAGTAAAATAGAGGCAAAGAAAGATAATTTCAGTAAATAAGTAGAGATTCTGATAAATAACCAAACAGAAATCCTGGAAAGGGAAGAACTAATAAATTTCATTAAAAATTCAGTGTAAAGAATCATCAACAGATTAGGCCACTTTGAAGAAAGATTTTCAGACTCTGGAGACAAAATATAAAACAAAGTTGATAATAAAGAAAAGATGAGACGATGACCAGAATATTCCAAATTTCTGAGAGATAATACTTAACATTAAGAGACCAAACTTAAGAATCATTGGCATAGATGAAAGCACTTCTGAAATACAAACTAAAGGAATGTACAACCTTTTAAATTGTGAAAACTGTGAAAAGAAAGCAAATTCAATTGTCAGTGGATGAAATATTCTATAAAGTCTGTTTGGGTAATTGATTAGTAGTATTTGTTCAGTTCTGAAGGATCTTTACTAAGTTTATGTCTGGATGACCTATCTAATATTAAGAAAGGTGTTTTGAAGTCATCCTGTATCATCAAACTTCAGCCTATTTAATTCTTTATATTGAAAAGAAATGAGGGAAATCCAAATACAAGAGGCATTTAGTACCCCAAATAGGCAAGATCAAAAAAGATTCTCTCCAAGACACATTATTATTAAAATTCACAGATGCACACAGAATAAGGACAGAATTTTTAAAGTTGTAATAGAAAAAGGGCTGGTCACATTTAGAGATAAACCAATTAGAATTTCTACTGATTTCTTTACCCAGACCCTCAAAGCCAAGAAGGTTTAGAATAATATATACCAAGCCCTGAAAGAAAATGTATGGCAACCAAGAGTACTGTATTCAGTAAAACTATCCTTCAGAATTGAACATGATGGAGAAAATATTTGAGTTATAAGCAGAAACTAAAAGAATTCATAACCACTAAACCTGCACTACAAAACATACTCGACGAAATATTTCATGCAGAAGAAATAAAAAGTAAAAGTAAGAAAAAGTATAGGGATGGATCTCACTAGAAGAATAGCCAATTAAAGGGGAATCAAGTCTGAATTAAGAACTAGAAATAAATCAAAATGGTAGGGAATAAAAATAGTCTCTCTAATAGTAACACTGAATGTAAACGGTCTAAACTCTCCAATCAAAAGACATAGGTGACAGAATTGGATTAAAAACAAGATCTAACCAAATGTTGTTTACAAAAGACTCAACTTATATGCAAAGATGTTCACAGGATTAAGGTTAGAGGAAAGAACAATATATAGCATGTAAATGGAGCCTAAAAGGAATCAGGAGTAGCTACTTTTATATCAGACAATGTCAACTTCATACCAAAATTAACCAGAAGAGACAAAGAAGGTCACTTTATACATGTTAAGGGAGTGATATAATAACAAGATATAATGATTGTAAATAGTTATGCCCCAAACCAGTGCATCTATGTACATTATACAAACCCTTTTCAATATAAAGAATCAAATAGACTGAAGTTCAATGATACAGGATGACTTCAAAACACCTCTCTCAATATTAGATAGGTTATCCAGACATAAACTTAGTAAAGATCCTTCAGAACTAAACAAATACTATTAATCAAATTACCCAAACAGACTTTATAGAGTATTTCACCACTGACAATTGAATTGACTTTCTTTTCAGAGTACACAAGATTCTCTCAAACAGTTTATACTTTGGGGACAAAGCAAATCTTAGCAAATGTTAAAAAATAGAGATAATTCCTTGTATCCTATCAGGTCATAGTGGAATAAAATTAGAAATCTACAGCAAGATAAAAAACATAAAACATTTTAACACCTGGGAATTAAATCATACCATTTTGAATGAGGAATGAATCATAGTAAAAATCAAAAGAGATTTAAAAAATTGTTAGAAACAAATGAGAATAGAGATTAAAAAACATCAAAATCTCTGGGACAGTATGAAGGCAATTCTAAGAGGAAGTTTACAACATTGAGTTCCTACATTTAAAAAATAGAAAGATACCAAATTAATAACTAATGTTACATTGCAATTCCCTAGAAAAAAAGAAGAAACTAATTATAAAATCAGTAGAAGACAGGAAATCATTAAGATAAGAGCCAAAATCAATGAAATTGAGAATTAATAAAACAAAGTATCCATGCAATGAGTTGATTCTTTGAAAATAAAAATAACATTGATAAACCCTTAGCCAAACCAACCAAAAGAAAGTGAGAGAAGACACAAATAAAAAAAAAAAATAGAGATGAAAAAGGGACTATCATCACAGACACTTCTGAAATCCAGATAATCATTAGAAACTATTTCAAAACTTCATACTCCAATAAAATAGAAAGTCTGGCTGGGTATAGTGGCACATTCCTCTAATACCAGTGACATGTATACCAGGCTGAGACAGAAGAATTGCAAGTTCAAAGTCAGCATCAGCAACTTAGCAAGGCCATAAGCAACTTAGCAATACCCTGTTTCAAACTAAAATATAAAAAGGGTTGGAGATGTGGTTCAGTGGCTGGGGATGTGGCTCAGTTGCCCCTGGCTTCAATCTCCCATATCACAAAAAGAAAGAAAAGAAAATCTAGACGATATTGACAAATTTCTAAACACATATGCCCTACCCAAATTGAACCATGAGGATATAGAAAAGTTAAATAAACCAACATCAAGAAATGAGACTGAAGTTACAATTAAAAGTTTTCCAATAAATTAAAACCCCAGGACCAGATGAAGTCTCAGGCACATTTCTACCAAAAATATCTAATGCCAATACCAAATTATTCCATAAACTATATAGGGAGAAAACACTGCCACAATTATTCTATGAAACCAGTATCGTCCTGATACCAAAACCAGACAAAGACACATGAAGGAAAGAAAACTTCAGGTCAATATTCCTGATGAACATAGAGGCAAAAACTGTAAATAAAATATTGACGAACTAATTTCAAAAACACATTAGGAAGTTTGCACACCACAACAACGTGGGCTTCAGCCCAAGAATACAGTGTTGGAGCAACATAGCAAACCAAAAGTATAATTCAACACATACATAGAGTTAAGGACAAGAATCACATGATCGCCTCAACAGATGCAGAAAAAGCTTTCAAAATCCAGCACCCGTTTGTGTTAAAAATGCTGTACAACTCTGGATAGAAGGAACTAACTTCAATGTCATAAAGTCTATATGAAAAACTCAAGGCCAATATCATACTAATTGGAGAAAAACTGAAAGCATTTCCTTTAAAATCAGAAACAAGACAAGGATGTCCATTCTTACCACTCTTAATCAACATAGTTCTTGAAACTCTAGCTAGAGCATCAGGCAAGAGAAGGAAATTAAAGGGATACAAGTAGGAAAAGAAAGAAGCTAAATTATTTCTGTTTGCTAATGACATGATCTTATATTTAGAAGACACAAAACATTCCACTGAAGTTTTGATCAAGTCCTGATTTAAAAATGAAGAGGATTAGCAGGATACAATATCAACATGCATAAATCAATTGCTTTCCTATACTCTAATAACAAATTCACTAAGAAACAAATCAGGAAAACAATCCCATTTACAATAATCTAAAAAAAATACTTGAGAATAAATCTAATCAAGAAATTGAAAGACATCTACAATGAAAACTATAGATTTCACTATAGAACACTGAAGAAAAAATTGAAGAAAAACTTGGTTTCTCCTTTATTTGGCTATTCCTTTAGGGTAGTTCCTCCCTTTGCTGATTTACATCATTGTTTTTCATCTCTTCTTCGTGGAATATTTTGCTGAGAATGTTCTGTAGTGCTGGTTTTCTATTTGTAAATTCTTTTAGCTTTTGTTTATCATGGAAGGATTTTACTTCATCATCAAATCTGAAGGTAAGTTTTGCTGGATATAAGATTCTTGGTTGGCATCCATTTTCTTTCAGAGCTTGAAAAATGTTGTTCCAGGCCCTTCTAGCTTTTAGGGTCTGGATTGAAAAATCTGCTGATATCCGTATTGGTTTCCCCCTGAATGTAATTTGGTTCTTTTCTCTCACAGCCTTTAAAATTCTGTCTTTATTTTGTATGTTAGGTATTTTCATTATAATGTGCCTTGGTGTGGGTCTGTTGTAATTTTGTGTATTTGGAGTCCTATAAGCCCCTTGTACTTGATTTTCCATTTCATTCTTCAGATTTGGGAAATTTTCTGATATTATTTCATTGAATATATTGTTCATTCCTTTGGTTTGTTTCTCTGTGCCTTCCTCAATCCCAAAATTCTTAAATTTGGCCTTTTCATGATATCCCATAATTCTTGTAGATTCTGTTCATGATTTCTTACCATCTTCTCTGTTTGGTCAACTTTGTTTTCAAGATTAAATATTTTTTCTTCAATATCTGAGGTTCTGTCTTCCAGGTGTTCTATCCTATTGGTTATGCTTTCTATGGAGTTTTTAATTTGGTTTATCATTTCCTTCACTTCAAAGATTTCTGTTTGGTTTTTTCAGAATCTCTATCTCTTTATTGAAATGATCTTTTGCTTCCCACATTTGCTCTTTTAACTGTTGATTGGTGCAATCATTCAAAGACTGCATTTGCTCTCATCTCCTCATTTGCTTCCCTGATCATTTTAATTATGTACATTCTGAACTCCCTTTCTGACATTTCTTTCATCATGCTGTGTCACTGGATTTTATTGATGTAGCATCTTAGAAAATGGAAAGATCTCCCCTGTTCTTGGAAAGGCAGAATTAATATTGTCAAAATGGCCATACAACCAAAAACGTAAAAAATTCAAAGCAATCCCCATAAAAATACCAATTACATTCTTCACAGAACTAAAAAAAAAAGAAGTTCTAAAATTAATTTGGAAGACTGAAATACCCAGAATAGCCAATATATATTGAGCAAGAAGAGTGATGCTGGAGGCATCACAGTATTTTACATCAGTTTATACAAGAGAGTTATAGTAATAAAAGCAGCATGGTATTGGCACCAAATCAAACATGAAGACCAATGAGATAAAATCAAAGGCACAGAAACAAATCCACATAGATATAGTTATCTGACACTCGTCAGAAATGCCAACAACATACGTTGGAGAAAAGACAGCTTTTTTAACAAATGGTGCTGGGAAAACTGGATATCTATGTGTTAAAGAATAAAACTAGATCTCTATCTTTTATCCTGCACAAAAGTAGTTCAAAGACTTTGATGATAAACATTGCAATTGTCTGAAGAAAACAGGCTCAACGGTCGAACATATTGTCATAGGCACTGACTTTTTAAAGAAGTCTCTTAAAATGCAAGAAATAAAATAAAGAACCAATAAGTGGATAAACAAATATATGAAAAAACGTTCAACATCTCTATAATTAGAGAAATGCAAATTAAAACTACTCTAAGATTTCATCTCTCTCCAATCAGAGTGGCAATTATCAAGAATACAAGCAACAATTAATGTTGGTAAGGATGTGGGGAAAAAGGTACACTCACACATTGCTGTGGGACTGCAAATTGTTGCAACAATTATGGAAAATTTTCTTTCTGAAGTTACATATTTTTTAACTACTCAGAAAACTTGAAATGGAACCACCATTTGACCCAGCTATCCCACTCCTTGGTTTATACTCAGAGGATTAAAATCAGCATACTACAGTAATGAAGCCACATCAATGCTTATAGCAGCTCAACTCACAATAGCTAAACTATGAAATCAACCTAGCTGTCCTTCAATAGATGAATGGATAAAGAAAATGTGATATACACACACACACACACACACACACACATGATGAAATATTACTCAGCTTTAAAGAAGAAAGAATTTATGGCATTTGCTGGTAAATGGATGGAGTTGGAGAATATCATGCTAAGCAAAATAAGCCAAAAAAAAAACAAAACAAAACAAAACAAAAAAAAAACAAAGGCCAAATGTTTTCTCTGATATGCAGATGCTAATTCACAATGTAGGGCACAACTAGGGAAGAATATAGTTACTTTATATTAGGTAGAAGGGAATTATGGAAGGGGAAGGAGTACGGGGGTAAGAAGGATAGTAGAGTGAAATGGACATTATTATGTCATATACATAGATGACTATATGACCGATGTGATCCTACAGTGTACAATCAGAAAAATGAGAAATTATACTCCATTTACGTATGATTTATCAAAATGCATAAGTGCATTCTGCTATCAGGTATAACTAATTAGAACAAATTAAATTTTTTTAAAAAAAAGAACCAAAGTGGGAAATCTGCATAGTCAAGGGAACTGTTAAGAGCATGAAGAGAGATCCTACAGAATGGGAGATCTTTGCCTGCTGTTCCTTAGGAATTAAAATCCAGAATATATATCCACTCATAAAACTTAACAGGAAAAATTAAATAACCCAGTTAATATATGGGAAAAAGAACTAAACAGACATTTATCAAAAGAATAAATATAAATGGTCAACAAATATATGATACAACATCCCTAGCAATCATGGAAATGCAAAAGAAAACTATTTTGAAATGTAAGCCCATTTCAGTCAGAATGGAAATTATTAAGAATACAAACAATATTCAATGCCGCTGGCAAGGATGTGGGGAAAAAGGTACAACCCTACATTGTTGGTGAGACTGAAAATTAATACAACCACTCTGGAAAACAGTATGAACATTCCTCAAAAAACTCACCACATGACTCAGCTAGCTCACTCCTCAGTATTTATCCAAAAGACATGGAATCAGCATACCACAGTGATACAGCCACGTCATGTTTTATAGCAGAGCAATTCACAATAGCCAAGCTATGGAACCAGCCAAGCCACCCTTCAACAGATGAATGGATAAAGAAAATGTGGTATGTATACACAATGAAGTTTTACACAGCTGTAAAGTAGAATGAAATTATGGTAATTGCTGGTAAATGGTTGGAACCAGAGAATATCATGCTAAGTGAAATAAACCAGACTAAGAAAGTCAAGGGTCAAAAGTTTTCTCTCTCATGCCACATATAATAAGGAAAAATAAGGGTGGGGGAATCCCATGGAAATAGAAAAGAGATCAGTACAGTAGAGGAAGGAAGTTGAGGGAGAGGAAGAAAGGACAGGGAAAGGAAGGAACAATGGAACAAAATTGATCAACCTATGCTGTCTTCATATAACACAGTGAACTTCACTCATGTTCATCTATTAAGCACTAATTTTAAAATTCAAAATAAATAGAAAGAAGACCACTAGAATACAGGAAAGAAAATGGGGCAGGGAGAAGGGGAGGGAAAGGGGAAGTAATGGGGACTGAAGAGGAGCAACTTATATTCCATGTTTGTATATTATGTCAAAATGAATCTCAATATTATAGATAACTATAATGCAATCAAAACACATACTCAAAAGTTAAAAATTACATTGATAATACATTGTTATGTTCAGTTGTGCACATATTATGCAAGCATGTATTTTAATATTCTTATAACATTTCATGTATAAGACATTTCACAACTTTAAGTAAGGGAAGGAACAAAGCAAAGATTAAGAGCATGGTGGAGTCTGAACTCAAAACAGGGAATATGGATGCAACCTAGGTAGTCAAAGGGATTTCCATGGTAAGCAGATATTTAGGCTGATTCTTAAAGGATGAAAATGAAATAAGTACTTCTGAGATAAACAAAAAGAAAATTCAAAGTAAGAGTTATCACTGTTTTTTGCAGGGCTTGCAGGCTATACTCAGGAAGCTGATCTTTTTTTTTTTTTAAATAGCCAGAAATCTAAAAATGCTTTTGACATTTTAAGGTGGTTATGTCTTAAACGATAACTAAAGCTACCTTAAACAAAAAGGGTGAATTGTTTCCTTATAAGTTTGAAAGTTCAGTGTAATGGTTTCAGGCATAGCATGATCCAAGCATTGTATGATATCATGAGGATTCCTCTGTATTGATTGCATTCTCAGGCTAGCTTTCCTGTTATGATGAAAAAGGTGACCAACTGCAGCTCCAGGCTTATAACTGAGCAGCAGTGTGACATCTCTTTCATGATTGTTGTGGAATATGTCCAAGGACACATATTCCTCATCCTGACTTGGATCGAGGGCCCTTTCTTGCCTCTGAGGGTAGCCATTACACTGTGACCTTGAAAAATGTGACCCCAAAGTGTAAGAGGTGATTCTCCTAGAGGAAAATAATAGGAGTTATATCTGTCCATTCAGTGCCGCTATAGTGGAATACTTGAGGTTGGGGAATTTATAACTAATGGAAGTTGAATTGGCTCATGGTTCTTGAGGTTAGCAAATCCAAGATTGAGGAATGAACTCCATGAGGGCCTTCTTGGAATGTCGTAATATGGCAGAAGATACCATATATTTCACATGGAGATTGAACTTGTAAGACAGAGAAATCAAACATGTAGCCTCACACCTTTTTTATAATTGGCATTAATTGTGGCCTAATTATCTCTGAAAGGACCACTTCTCAACACACTTGCATTGGAGATTAAGTTTTCAACACATGAACTTTGGGGGACACATTCACATGAGAGCAGGACTATTCCACAAGACGAAAAAATGTGTCCAGGATGGGTAAAAACTTTTAGGTGTCCCTACAATTTGTTTACCTGAGAAATGTTTAAACTCCTTGGTGGATGGTGTTTTTTGTTCACCCTATTTTTTTCACCTCTACTGTCACATGTCTTGGGATTCCAAGCCTAACAAATGAATTCTCCCTAACTCTTTGGGTAAAATTTAAATGTCTTGTTTCCTATTTAGTCTTCTCACTTTTGGGCACACCAATATTTGTATCACCTCCATTTGGGTTATAGTATGGAGTTTTAGTTCACTTTTGCCACATCTTCATCACTCAATGACTTTTTGCTTTGGTGTCCCAATAATGGTTTTGAAAATTAAACCTTCAAGCTATTTATTTTCTTTTTGTATTATAAATTATGTGCAATGCATCCATTTGATACCTGGAATAGTAACAGTCTGCTGCTAAGGTTTCTACTACAGGTGCAAGAAAAAAGGGTCCTTGAGTTTTCTGTTTGTCTTGATTGAATTAGCCCAGATTGATTGAGGGAATACAGGGCATTTTAGTCAACTTTGTCATTGATCTGAACAAAAGATCTGACAAGAACAATTTTAGAGGAGTTAAAGGTTATTTGGGTCTTCTGGTTTCAGAGATCTCAGTCCACAGATGGTCAATGCCATAGCTTTGTGCCTGAGGTGAGGAAAACACCATGGCAGAAAGGTGTGACCAGAACACAATAATCGGGAAGCAGAGAGAGAGCTTCCCTCACAGAAGACAAAATATGAGGTCCAATGTCATGGCCCCAGCAACCCATTTCCTCCAACCACACCCTACCTGCCTACAGTCACCACCCAGTTAATCCCTAAATTAAGTCAGTCAGCATACTGATTGTGATAAGGATCTCATAACCCATTGTTTCACCTCCAAACTTTCTTACATTATCTCACACAGGAGTTTTTCAGGGACCCTCATAACACAGGGGAAAACCCTAGTGAACCAGGGCAAAGTATGATGGCGACTTTTGCAACTCAGAAATAACCTTTGCAAACAGCAAAGTGTCTGTGGTACTGCAAAGAAGGACCTAATATTTAGATTTATGTGAGCATAGTCGAAAAATTATGTTTACACACTCTCACTCTCACCTTTAAAAGCTTGAAAGTGAGAGCTAAGAAGAAAGAAGTGCAACATGATCCACAAATAAAACCAACAATTAACTGACAGTTTTAAGACCCATTAGACAAACCAACCTTCACCTCATCACACTTTCGTACTTCTCTAGTTAGTTTTACCAAAGTCCTATTCCCAGTGAGGAGAGGGAATTTGGAAAGGAGGAAAAGTGGTGGGGAGGTAACAAAATTCTGCCACATTTATGGTGAAAGCTGACTACAGACACGTTTCTTCCTTTCTAGATAACAGTTTCCAGCCTTTGTAGTAGTCACTCACATGCCATCTGGTTAAACCAAAGTCTTTAGGTCGTGCCAGCAAGTCAAGCATGGTCAATATTTTCAGGCCCTGTCGCCCTGCTTATAGAAAGAAGTTTACCTAAACATAAATTTTATGAAAATACATACTAAAAGAAAAAACCATAGAGATATGGACAATCCAGACAAGTAGTTTCTTTGAAATTATATTTGGAGGCAGAGGTGTAGGCACTTCAGAAAATGTTTCCATTAGACTGGGCCATTTACTCATCCTGGCTACAGGACTACCCATGTAGTATCCAACCCCCATGAAAGTCTGCCCAAAACTCTCTAACCAGATCCTGATACAAGACCCTGAGTCTTGACCCACCTTGCCCTATTCTACATCCCATTTCCTATCTTCCATGTCCATGAGCATCTCACCTGGACAATAGGATATTATTTCATCTGTGAAATAAGAACTCCTTTCCTTTCAATATGTACACGTACAATTTTCCTACCAGAGGTTAACTGTCCATGTCTGGCTTATAGGATTCATGTTCTCCCATGGTACCACCCAGCCAGGGAGCTACCTGGTTTTGAATCCTGCTCTGCTAATCATTGACTCTATGGTCTCTATTTCACTTGCTTCCTCAGTTTCCCTGTTTGAAAATAATGGGATAATAATAATACCTCCAACCATGATTACAGCTGCTGAGTGAATAATACTGGTTACTGTACTTAAGACCAGAACTAGAAAAGGAAAACTTTGAGGATAATGACAGACTGAGGAAGGACTGAGCGAAAAAGAAACCTGGAAAGGAGGAATGAAATGGCTACTCCATCACCCGTCCCAGGAAATAGTCAACATGACTTCTGTAAAGCCAGCATCAAAAACCTCAACTCCACTCACAAAAGCAAAGACAGAGCCACAGAGGGAGAAGCAGAAGAATCCATTAGGAGATACAGAAAACTTCTGTCCATGAAAGAAAGAAAGAAAGAAAGAAAGGAGAGAAAGAAAGAAAGGGAGAGAGAGAGGAGGGAGGAGTGGGGAGAGAGAAATAAATAAATAAATAAATTAAGGCAGAAGTCCCTAGTTCTATCTACTGAGATGCTTCCTAGAGAAAGTGGCTGACTTTTTATCAGATGTGTCACTTGGTGAAATAATTGCTGGCAATAATTGTGCAGTAGCAGACAGCTAGGAGTACTATTTATCCATGTCTGTTCTATCTTTCAACTTCAAAACTCCCACTTCCTCCCAGCTCCCAACATCACAGAATGCAACAAATGACACTACTATGGTTAATGATGATGGTCCAATGCAACACAGAGAAGTCAAGTGATCTTTCTAGGTAGGCAAAAGAAAATACAAATTCATAGAGCAATGAGATTTGTGTGCATATCCTCACACATCATTTTAATTCACAAGTGGATACATGGAACTAGATTACACATTATCCTCCTTCAGGAAAGAGTAGAATCTGCAGTGGAACATGGAGGAATAAAGTCAATTAAAAGATCCCAGAAAGGGGATGATTTCTCTGGTGTCCCCATTAATTTGTTTCCATATTGGAAATAATCAAGTCTCTTTGTGATATCAGAAAAAAACCAAAAACACCCTGGACTCAATTGTGAATAAAAAAGCAAGAGGCTTCCATCATGTTTGGCTCCCCTTCCAGTTCAGGAACCAAACATTGTAGCATTACATCTTTATCTGACCATCTTGACTTCTACCTCTCCTGTCATTCATCACAGGAAACTGACACTTAGTTGTCATCACATCCTTAAGTTCCTTAACCTTGGATATCTACAACTTGTTGATCTGCTCCATCCTGTGATGATTTCTACCCTATCTGTATGGTTAATGTGATTTATCAAATCACCTATGTTCTCTTCGTACTTACCTCTTAGTCTCTTCAGCTTTATCTTCTTCTTGACATTTTGCTCATGTGCCCTGCTAATTTCTCATGTCATAAACCAATACACCCCTCCCATTTCCCTGAATCCATCTCCAAGCTCCCTACCAAGAGAACCACAGTCATGATAATAGGCTACTTTACCTGTTATCATTTCCAGTTCCACCTAGATCTGTACTTCTTCATAATCCATATCCTTGACTCAGGTCAATTGCTTTTCATATTTCTATAGCATCATTTTTCTTACTTCACCAAATTTAACATGTATAATAGCTAGTCAAGGAGCTTTGTAAAATACATATTTCTGGGTCCCATTTCAAGAGAGTTCTTTAAGTAGTTCTTGGGTGGAGTTTACAAATTTGTAGACAAGAATCCATGGTGAGTTTCCAGGGAATATCAATGATAATCGTCCACAAGGGTTTTAGTCAGCTTTTTTGCTGCTGTGACTAAAAGGACTCAACCAATTGTAGAGGAGGAAAAGTTTACTTCATGGTTTTAGAGGTCTTGTTCCATAGAAGGCTGGCTCCACTTCTCAGGGCTTGAGGTGAGGCAGAACATTGTAGTGGAAGAACGTGGCAGAGGAAGCAGCTCACATGGTGATCAGGAAGCAGAGAGAGAGAGATTCCACTGTCCAGATAAAAAATATATAACCCAGAGCCACACCCTCAATGTACCACTTCCTCCAGTCACATCCCACCTGCCTACCGTCACCACTCAGTTAATCCCATTAAGGATTAATCCACTGATTAGGTTAAGGGTATAGCTCAATCACTTCTCCAAACCTTCTTGCCTTACTTCACACATGAGCTTTTGATGGACACCTCACATCTAAACCAAAACAAGATGTCACATTTTTAGTAACAAGAATATCAAACTCCTGGCATACAGTACATTTTCATTAAATAATTGTATTTGAAATACCTCAATTCTTTCCTTTCCTCACTTCAATAGACCTCTTCTACTTGGCAATAACAACAAAAACTACTGAAGATATGGATGCTACTATTTTCTTTTTCCCCTAAATTTATACTTTTATTCATCCCTAACCCTACTCTTCACATGTGAGAGGAAGAACTAGTGACTTGGTTGCTGGCTTCATATAAGAGTAGATGAGAGAGTTGGGAGTTTTTCAGGTGAAACCCTGGGTCAGGAGATCAGCTGACTTAGACTGTCGTCTGCCCTCCACACTTCCAGGAAATGTAAGCAGGACAGATGAAGGACTGCCTCCTGGAAAGACCCAGAAGCCTGACCATTTTCCTCTTGACTGTTGACAGTAGGAATGTACAATCTAAAAGGAATTAGAGCAGGATTCTGGAGCCAGGCTTTCAAGTTCCATCATCGTCTCACTGCATGACCTTTGGAAATCAGTTATCTATTTCTCCTATAAGCAGTTTTAGTGAATATTGCAGGTACAAATCATTGACCACAATTTAGCAATGCAAGAGATATAACTTGCTTTATTTTACTCCATCGTTAAAAGTTCCCGTCCTACCAGCAGTCAAATGCTCAAACTTGATCTTTTCAAGGCATCCCTTCTCTTTTCCCAAGACCATTTCTTTTTCTTCTAGGGACTCACAAAATTCTAAGGTTACTGCTGAGGACTTTTGCTTCTGATTAGTCAGGATCCATCCAGGTTGATATCTGCTGAGATGCCCACTTCCTTCTGGTTTTTCCTTGTACAATCATGCATGTGTTTCTGAGTGATGCCTCATTCCTGAAAGCAAGACCTCCTGGAGTTTGTCCCTATCTGAGCTATTTGCATGTCTTTCTTGAGTATCCAAGAGCTAGTCTGCTGTTTCCTGACTTGATATGGCCATAAGAAACTTCGTGAGGATTTTCAAGAACTTCCTTGCTCCTGTTCACTCTCCAGTTAAACACTTCTGTTCTTGCCCCTTGTTGGGACATGAATACCCATGGAGGCTGCCTGTGGTCCATCACCTTGGACACACAAAGGTGCCATTTTTATTCCAGCCTTCCAACTTCCCAGGGCTCTGAGAATCAGAGACACAAATTTATTTGCTTACAAATTTACTAAAGCGATTTGCTTTTGAAAATTAAAAGTCTAAGTTCTTTAATAAACCACTAGCCTTTTCCTCCTTTTCCTTTTAACCTCTGTTCTCTCAGTCAATGAATGCCATGCAGAAAGAGGCCACCGGGTACAAAGAAGTTGGCAGGGAAATATCAGCTGCTATTTCAAAACCTCACAATCAAATGGATAAAGTGGGATAAATTATTTTTAGACTCACTATGAGGATTAAATGCCAAAACACAGGTTAAGTTCCTAGTAGTATTTGATTTAAAATAGAATTAGATAAATCTAAGTCCCCATTCCTTAGTTTCTCCTATTTTTCTCACCAATTTTTTTTCTCCATGACTTTTCTTCCTATACCTTTACTTTAAATCGAATGGCTCCTTAATTCTTATATACTCATCTCTGAAAACATTTTTATAATCTTCCTGAACACCCCACAGACTACTGACACTCATCATATCAAAAACTGTACCCATGTCATTCCCCAAATCTCTCCCTCTTCTTGAATTTCCTGTGTTGGTACTAGCACAACATTCACAACTTTTCTTAAGACAGATACCCAAGTATCATTCTTGACATCTTCCTCCCATGACATTACCTCAAACTAGTTGATAAATATTTCTCCATCTGACCTTGCCATCTTTTCTCTCCACTGGCCTAGCCATGTTCCTTAACACATCACATTTCATGTCTTATCCTCTGAACTACTGGTCTCCTATCTTTCTTTTCCTGGCTGTCCTCTGATCATCCACTAACAATATCCTTTTCTAAAACTTTGATGTGATTATGTCACCCTCACAACTTAGGTATTTACAATAGTGCTACATTTTCTACAGGTGATGGTATTCGAAGGACTGGACCCACTAGCACTAACCTTCCATCCATCTTTTCTCCTTTTCCTCTTTCTCCAATTGTCCTATGAAATGCTCAGTAGTGATATTATCAAAATGTACTTGAGGGCATGAGCAACTTTGATGTGATGCAAGAATTTTTGTTACAATTAAAAAATAAGAGTTTAGAATACATAGATGTACAAACTCCTTCAATAACATCACTTTGAAAGGGGATGAAAGGAAAAAAGGAAGGCTATCAATATCGTAGCCACATCATTCTGGAATTTATTGATAGGATAGTACTTAAAACTTAGGTGTCCCAAAGGAGAAGGAAGAGGATGAGTGGGAGAAGGAAAAGAAGAAAAATTCAATGGATGAATGAAAGGCTATGCCTTTGAAGCCTTTGCCACATTGCTGGGACACTCTTACTGAATGATAATCACATGATTCCACTGTCCTAGGCACACTGCTACTGGGAATGTCCTTTAGCCATCCAAGCTGACATGCTTTTCACCTGACACAATCATACTTGTTTTCAAGCTCAAATGAAATGTCAGCTCCTCTGTTAAGCCTTCATTGATATTGTCAATCATTTCTCTCTTCCCAGAGATATTAATCATTTCCTTTTTTTGTACTTTCATCCACTTCTTAAATGCAGTTTCCAAATGCTTTGGTACAATAGATCCGTTATTTGGTCTATTATTGTTATCTTATTCTTCCAACACAAGTGAGCTTCTTGAATAGCACATCTTCATCTTCTCTTCCAAGGCATACTGTGAATTTTCATTTGCTTTATTTTGGTGGAGAAACTGAAGGCAAGAAAACTTAGACCTGTTAAGACAATCACACACTTGAACTCATATGCCTAATTTTCAAAATAATGATTGGTCTTTTCAAGATGGCAGAATCATCTTGACATAACAATGCTTCCTTCCTCCTGTTTAATCATCTGTTCTAGACTCAGAGAGAATTGAGCTTCTTGTCCCTCAGGGGCTTCTCAGATGACAACTGACTGCAAATCCGTGGATTTCTTTTTCAATTTTTTTTCTTTTGCCTTCAAACCTAACTTTGGAGACCTTCTATTCAAACCGAAGCAGTTATGAAGAACAAGTAACAGGAGTATGGGGAGATTGAACCCAGAAGGTAAGGGAAATCTCATCCTCCTATAACAGAGGGCTTTATAATACAGTGGGAAATACATTATAGTTCATGAGGAATAACAACTGCTTCCTCTCCCAGTGAACAATTGAAGTATATATGGGGCAATTTTTGAAGGCAAATACATTTCCCCACCTATCTCCTCCAAAGGCAGAGACAAACACTTCTTATCAGCAAATTTCCATACTCTAATTAGTTTACCCTGTTGTTTCTCTATAAACTTTTGGTTTCCATTTATGTCCCTCCAGGGGAAAAAAGATACTCCAGAGACTTTGGAAATCATTATATTAAGATATTTATCCTGAGGGACTCAACTGAAAGGTTGTTGTGCCATCCCCAAGGTACCCCAGTCCCCAGAGAAACATTACCCACAGTCCAGCTGATCTCACCCCAAAATGCAGAAGCTAATTATTGAAGTCACAGCCTTCTTGATTTAAGATCTTTTAATGGACAGCTAGAAACTTGACCATCACTTTCCACCTACCACAGTGTCAATCATTTGGAGGAATAAACCATTTTTATGTCAATCAAGAAATCATGGGAGATGTTATAACCTGTTATGATGCATTACCCTTTGACCACTGTGACTCATATTAAAGAGCATGTGCCAGAGATAATTAGAAGTTAATCTTAATTGCATTCACCTATATATGAATCACTTAGCAGTAGAGTGTTGGTATTGTCTGGAGAAGATAACTGAGGAGTCCATCTTCCCTGGTACCACCATTAACACCACTATTAATCAAACAAAGTCGGTTGCGATTCAAAGCTACTGCCCTAACACTGCAAATATTTAATACTATTACTGCTACCCTGTATTAATGTCCTGCCACCAGGGTTAACAAGACCAGTATAGCAAACTGACTAATTTTCAATGCACCTAGCACCCCTTGGTGAAGGAGATGGATTTTCCAGGAAACAGCCATTGTGGGAAACAGCAATATATAGGGCCAAAGCTGGCCTTACACAGTTTAGTGGTTACAAAAATGTCTCCCCCTACCCCTGGTGAGTTACGACTCACTGAGGTATGACACTGAATCACCTTATCTCGCCCAGTAACTGTTCTGTTGTGCCTGGCTCAGGGGCATTCATCTGAGTGACACCAACCTCAAAATCGGAATTTGGGCTCTAAATCTTGAGCGTGTGATATTTTTCTTTATAGGCCAGATTTCAGAGAGTCCAAAAGAGGAGAGAGAATCACCAACACACCTGGCTTGCACTTATTCACAACTCATCTTAGCCATTGCAACAACCTGTCCTTAGAATGACCTTAAAGAAAGGGAGAGCTAAAGGGAATAGCTACAAAAATGAGAATGGCTGAGGAGTAAATAAAACAACAGGAAGGCAGGCAGGGGCCGCAGTGCCCAGACTGAACCAGAATAAAACAAATTCATTATACTGTAAATTGCTCACACTATATGGGAGTCTATTACAGGGAGTGCGTGGGAACCGGGACAGGGATGGTGGATTCCTACTATTATCCAGAGTCCATTGATCACTTCAAAATCCCCAGGGCCAGAGAAAGCTAACTCATGATGTATTGCTCATAGTTGTGGAGGGTGAGTAGAGAGTAGGTAAATTAAATCCCCAGATAGCCCTGTTCAGAGTATGAAGTACATTATAGGTCTTTCTTCTGCATTCAGGCTGTGAATACTGAGGATAATTTGCCATCTTGAGGGTCCAATATAGGACCAGCCAGAAAGTTGAGTTGTTTAGGGTATTTCTTTGTCTTCAAAAAGATTGTCTTGAATCTTACAGTACTTAGTACATTGTCTCACAGAGTAAAGACTCAATATCAGGAACTTGGTGGCTGGATTACCATTGCCACCATTTAAACTTCCCTCCTCTACCACGGGTGTATAATCCACATTACTAGATATCCAAGTTTTCTAATTCTCATATCACTGCTGCTTGCCTTCTCTCATTCATTCATTGAATGAATATCTATTGAGAAGTCCCTGTGTGCTAGGTACTCTCAATCAGTGGTCTGGAGTCTGGTAAAAGCTTTGGCATTAGATGAAACTGAGTTTAAGTTCTGGCTCTGTGATGCTAAGTCAGTTCCTTAAAGTCTCTGAGCTTTGGCTTCTGCTCTGCAAAATAAGCATAATGATAACATCTACCTCGGGTTATTACTGTAAGGATTACTGAAAGAGGGTTTCACAGCTATATATTTAGCACAGAGAGTTGTAGGTGGTAAGCTCCATAAATATAGTGACCTCAAGTTCCAGCCTAAACCGAGGTATCACTGTGAACTTTATCCTGGCTTAGGTAACCTTCGTGAATTTTCTCCTCCTTTGAGCTCAACTATATTTGTAATAGGTTCTTCAAGTTTAGTTCTTGACTTTTTTGTATTTACTTGGTAGACTTTCTTCCTTAGCCTATTGCTCCCTGAATCCCTATTTTGGGGCTTTTGCCCACGGAAAGACATCATTGCAAAGAAGTCAAGGATAGGAGAAAATTATGAGCAACAGACTACATCTAGAGGAGGATCAGTGTAGGAAAAAGTTTATCTTCACAAATGTAGAGTAAGTCTTGAAGGGAGATGAATGGAATTCTTGTAGGGGAAACCGAGATGGACTAAGGAAGGCAAGGAATGGTTTAGTAACTGATGATTACTCCAAAGAGGGTGGTGCATATTATTTTGTGTGGAAATCCTCCTGGGCATAGGTATTCATTACGGGAAGTTACGTTGAGGACAGTGGTTCACAACACCTGAACTGATAAACAGGAGGTTCCCAGTGTGAATTACCAGGCACTCAACCTAAGTTGGAGACCATCATCAGTGGTTTGCCTTGTATCTTCATCTCTAATATTTAACTCTTGTTGGCTATAAACAACTCTGAGTCCATAAGACAGAATATCCCATAGTGACTTCACCTCCAAACATCCTGAGTCCCTTGGCGCATCCAGAAGAGCAGTCATGGATTGGGACCGAAGAATATAATTCTAAAGAATGGACTCATGAGCAATAAGACGTGAGAAAGATGCAGTCATGATTTTCTGAATCTCAGTGTGACCCTTCATAAAGCAGGGTTATTAACAACCTTAGACTCTGAATGAAGTTTTATGAATATGTGCTTTTGAGAGTGTTTTTAAGAGGGCTATTAGATTTCTTTATTCTTAAAAAGAACTGGGAATTTTTGTTTCTCTGCTTTGATCTGAGGGTTGATGTGCTATAGTTGATGCTCCCTTGACATCCACAGGACATTCCCATGGGGGTAGTAGAAAGGAAGGACAGAGAATATGGGCGAAAGGGCTCCATCCTGTTTTAGTAATCCTTTTTAAAAAACGTTATTTGAAATAAGGTTTTACTCTTTAAAAGTTGGGGGAAAGTCAGAAAAATAAAATAGAGTGAAACGAATCAATGTAGATTTTTTTTTTTTAGCAGCCAGGTATCTTTTAATATGGTAGCCACTGTCCACTTGGTGGCTGTGACCTTAGCTTTGTGCTGCAACCACCTGGTATATTTCGCATTTTCTTGAATTTCCTAACTGAGGACTCCAGTTTTCACTTTCCTATTCTCATTCATGTTATACCTATTTAATTTTCTCTAATTTCTGGCACAACGTGGACTCTTTTCAAGCATAAGTCTATTTGTCCACACTAGCATGAATGCCTCAGATCTCCTTAGGTAACAGTTTCCAATTCACTCCAGCCCCAGCTCTCTCCAGGTCTGACTCCTATTACACAGATGAAATGTACAGTGGGCCCTCTTGGACTCTTAGTCCTATAAGCAAGACTTAGGTGTCTACTATGCTTTAGAAAATATGACTAATGCATAGATATAATCCTTTAAAGCTCTACACACATTCATCATACCTTCTAAAACTCAGAGGGCACCAACCTCTGATTGCAGCCCATTGCATGCACATGCATTGCAGGCTACATGAAAATCTCCACACCTTTGATTTGAATAGTGCAGAAAATGAAAAAATATTCACAAAAAATTGAAATTGGTCAGATGCACTGTGGAATATTTATTCAAGGTAACATGGACCATCTGAGTGATAACTTATGAAAACATATTACATGTTGTATGAAAAATTTATTTATGATTAAATCCTAAATGAAAAGAAAGTAAAACTCAATTATGCAATAGGTTCCTGAGACATGAACAATTAATAAGCAAGGTATTTCAGATGCTGCAGATCTTTATGACTGTCTAGCCTACTTCTGATGGGTGCAAGATGGCTGCCACAGTTCTAGCCATCAAGTCTATGTTCCAGACTGGAATAAAGAGAGAAGAGTAAGGAGAGAAGTGTAGTACCAAAATAAGGAAAACAAAAGCTTCCCCCCAAATCCCACAGTACAATTCTTCTTATGTCCCATAGATCAGTACTATGACACATGAATAGGACTGACTGGGAAGTAGATAAGGAGAAGGAGGTTGGGAATGGAGATTGGGTCAGCCAATCAATAGTGAGTGTTCCAGGTGGTAACTGAAAAGTCCCTCTGACTTCTGACCTTGAGGTAATCTCCCATAGTAATCAGTGAATTGAGTAAGATCAGGGTATAAATAGAAATTTCCTTCCTTTCTTCCCTCCTCCTTTCCTTCCCTTTTCCCTCCCTCATTTGTATTGCAAACTCTAAAACTTTCAAGAGCTGCCCTGATGTCACCCAGCCTCACAGAGTCTCAAAGCCCTGGCTGTGAGTTTCCCTATTCTTGGCGGATATGCTTCCCCCTGGTGGGAAAGTCTCCTCATCTGGTTGCTTCCCCTGTTAGCTGGACCAACTGGACCCTATCTGCTTTTCCTGAAAGTCTTCTCCTCCCTGCCAGATTCCAACTTCTTCAAACAAGTCAATCACATCCTCTCAAGTAAACTAAAGGTCACATTAAACTAAGGGTCACTTCACCCTCATCATTGCCTCCCACAGCCTTGCTGGCTCTCTCTGTTCCCAAGTGACTCCCTACATGGCTTATGGTGTTCTCCAGACAGGGAGTATATATGACTAATGAACTGCCATCTACATCTGTCTGATGTCAGTCATCTCAAAATGTTTAGGGGAGAGGATGTCTCTCTCAAAAAAATGGGTGAATAGGAATTGATCAGCTTCCTTCGTTCCTTCCTTCCTTCCTTCCTTCCTTTCTTCCTTTCTTCCTTCCTTTCTTCCTTCCATCCTCCCTCCCTCCCTCCCTTCCAATTCTCCCCTCCAGGTTCTTCTCTAGACACCAGCATTACAATGGTGAACTGGACATACCCAGACCTTTCCCTCAGCTAGCCTGTCATCTAGTCACAGATGCTGGCTTTACATTTTGTGCTCACTTCTTCGAGTACTGAAGTAGAGTACTGTGGGACCCATACCAGAAGGAATAGGCATGCAATGGTTTGTATGTGTGTGTGTGTGTGTGTGTGTGTGTGTGTGTGATTCCTACATCAGAGAAGTCTGAGGCAAGTGAGGGGGAAAGACCCTAGGAGAGGGATTGGAAAGCTGAGAGTGGGAATGGATTGTCAAGTCCAGTGTGGCTGAAGCAGAGAGTGTGATGAGTTTGAGGAAATTGCAGAGAAGTGGCAGGACCAAGAACTAGTTGGAGAAGCTGGAGGGATGGCAGAGGCCAAATCATGGAAAGTCTTCTGAGAAGAGTGCCGAAGGTCAGGCTTTCATGAATGAGCACTGGAATGTTGCTTTCAACAGAATATAGGTGAGTATTTGGGTTTACTGACACCTCTATGGTGGCAGTGTGGAGAACTGGCAGGAAGGGCAAAGGAAAAGATAATGGTTTGGAGGGCTGAGGCAGTGGTCTAGGCAGCAAGCATCATGCCTTGGACCAGCAGAATGGCAAAGTTCAGGAGAGAAGTGGGAGAAGTGTCTATGAAGTCCTAGTCCAGCCACTTGGGGAAAGGCATTGCATGAGCAACAAGTGATTTTACTCTCGGGGCTTTCTGTTTCTGCCATCCTCAAAAGGGTCAGGGAGGTAAAACTCAACTGCTTACTTAGAAGTAGGGTTCAGTTGCTCAAGACACACACCATATCCTACAATATTATACTGGGATTTTCTGCAACTACAATAGACAATGTGAAGGCAGCAGATAATACCTAACAGAGACTAACATTCACACACAAAGCAAAATGTGATTGTACCAAAGATGTCAGAGCACACACCACTCCTGGAACTTCCCTCATTGTCTCAAGACAGGTGCTCAGGTGCAGCTGCACCCAAAATTCATTCAAGGCAGGGGAAAGAGTGAGTGAGAAAAGCTGAGTTAGTATTATGTATCCTTACATCAGGAAGGAGAGATGCATTATGAAAGACTTTTTCCAAAGACTTCTGCTTATCCCTCATGGGCCTACCACCATACATAGGAAGATGGAATGGCAACTATTGGTTTCCTGGACTTTCTAGAAGCAGGCAGAAAGGGAGAAGGGGTTGGAGTCTGCAGTCAATCGGCTGTGTTTGCCACAAGTGCCTTACAAGCCCAGGTTATATTTGAGCAGGGAGGGAGAAGCTGAGGAAGGAAGGATGTAGCAAAGGTCAGCCACAGTCATGAATTTTATGAAAGGTTTGCTGGGAAACTACATTTAAGAAAATATATATGGTGGCTATGATTCCCTCGACAGCACGGCTGAGTGATTTGCAATGTACTTGCTTTTCATGGCCCTCGTTCCAAGTACTGTCACTTGCTTTCATGTCAGACACTTGAGTTGTTTCAAAATCACCAGTCTGGCCCACTATTAAATTATATACACGTACACACACATACACACACACTCCTTTAGAAGCCCCCAATGTATGGTAAGGTGTATACTTGCTCTTCTGATGGGTACAGCATCAACTCTATTGATTTGCTTGGGTAAATACACTTCTTTGTAAGACTAGAATTCAGGGAGATTAAAACCACTCTTTGCCCTAAGATCTGGAGTCTAAATTCCATTAAGGTAGTTTTATACCCATGGTCTTATTTGATTTTCATGGAGATTCTGCAAAAGAGGTTTTAATCACTGCTTTAGGAAACTGACCCATATAAATAAAATGATTTGCTTAAGATCACCTAGAAGAGACTAAGAATTATTAGAACTTCCTGAGTTCAAATCACAGCTCCTTCTATTGCTGGATGACTTAAAATATTGTTGGGGTAGCGGAAAAGCAAGGCCTTTGAGAATGAAGGAAACCCAACCTTAATAAGCTTAGTTATAATTGTAGCTTTGGAAGATCTGGAAACTGTTCTGTTATCTGTGCTAACAAATCATCCAAAACCTTACTATAAAATATCAACTATTTTATTATGCTCCTGAGTTCTATGGTTCAAGAACGCAGATCAGTGGTAATGATGGTGTGTCTGCATTATGGAGCCTGGGACCTCCCCTGGGAAGAGTTAAGTGGTCATGGGTCACTTCATGGTAGGACCCTGAAATCTTTTGAAGACTGCCACTCACACATCTGGATCCTTAGACTGACTTCAAGGCTAGGCTCAGGTGGAACCACTGACTTAAACACCCAAGCCTGGCCTCTCAGTGTGACTTGGGCTTCCTTACAAAATGGCACCCTCAGGGTAACTGAATTTTTTATATGAATAGCACAGAGTTCTAAGAGGATGTGTTCTAGGAAACTAAACCCAAAAGAGGTGACCTCCTGTGGTCTGCCTGTGGAAGTCACTCAGTGTCACTTTCATTATACTCTATTGGGTGAGGCAGTCTCAAACCCACTGAGAATCAAGAGAAGGGGATTTCTCTTGAGAAGAAAAGAATTTTCACCCATATTTTAAAATGAATGTAGAGATTAATATATGTTGATTTCCTTTATTTTGCATGGATATTGGGTAGGAGAAATGTGTCATATTTTCCTAATAGAGTTTTTTTTTTTAATCTCTTAATGTATTTATCTGGCCTTAATACTATCATTTACTAGCTGGGTGACCATTGATATCATACTTAATTTCTCTGAGTCCCAGTTTTCATGTCTTTAAAGTAGGGATATTACTGATATCCCTGGAAGCATTGGGCTTCTGTGAGAAGGACATGAGGTAATATATGCAGAGGGCTTAGCAAGGACCTATTCCACATTTATTTAGCATATATATCTGGCACTTACTATGTGCCAGACTCTGCTGCAAGCATTTTGCAAAAATTACCTTATTTACCCTATGACACAGTTATTGCCATTATCCAATAACTGTGATGAAGAAAACAAAATCAGAGAAAGTGGTGGTTCACTTATGGCCACAATGCCTGTAAGTGGCAGACCAGGACTTGAACTGAGCGATACAGCAATAGAGTCCATGTTCTCAACCACTCTGCCATGATGCCTCTCAGTAGAAGCACAGATGTGAGTGTATAAATTTATAAACAATGTCTTGAGAATCCACAGGTGGCAGCAAGGCCCAGGACTTGGGGTTTGTGAAGACTCTGCTCATCTAGACCAGAGGTCCACAAACCATGAATGTGGTCCAAATCTAGCCTCTCACATTCCTCGTGTATTACCCATGGGTGCTCTCCTGCTACCCGAGCAGAGCTGGACAGTTATGAGAAGCCATCTGGCCTGCAAGAGTGAAAATGTTTTCTATTTGGCCCTTTACAGGAAAAATATGCCAAGCCCTGTTCTAAACTTTACCCACAACCACCCATTTTCCTGCATTTCTTGGAAACGCAAATATGTTCTGATTAAAACCTTCATTTGACAAGAGCTTATTGTGTTCCTGATATATGGCAGTCACAGTCCCAAGAGTACCTGGTAAGGAAGACGCACAGGGTCTTTGCTCTCATGGAGTTATGTTCTGGTTGAAAGAAACAAAACCATAAAATAATAAACCAAACCAAGAATGACATAGATCGCAGTGACGGCTTTGAAGGAAATAAAGAGGATAACAAGTAACTGAGGTTAGAAGGTGTATTTCTTATAAATAAAAGGCATTTTAGTTGGGAATTCTATTGTTCCAACTAAAAGCATTCTGATAAGAATGTATGTGAGGAAGAGAAAATATGAAATTGCTGTCTCACAGAGCGAGGGAGAGCTTTCCAGGAAGTATGGTAGGAGTGCTGGTCGCTGTGGGCACCCATGTGGGACTCAGTGGTGAGAGAGTGAAGCTGGTCAGCCGGACTGCATGATTTTTCTCTTCGCAATGTGATATAACTTGGAAAATAGATAATGAGTTTAACAAAAGTTTTTAGAGGATAGCGATAAATAGAAACAAGGTGAGAGGTGAAGTACACAATTAACCCGGAGACAGATTGTTTGGGTTAATTGTGCATTTATATTAAAATATTAAAACTATATTAAAACTGTGCATTTGAATGCCTTCACCTGGTGCAGAAGCAATTCGGTCCATCTCATCTGTACAAGTTCTTGCTGTCCTCTATCTGGTAGAACTTTCCTTTAGTTTCCTTCCTGACTCCGTAAGCATTTTTTTTTTCCCCGTAAGCATTTGAGATTGCAAAATTTGACTTGTAGCAAGACAGGATGGGTTCTTACCTGCCTGACGAGAGAATGAAAAGACAGAGAAATCAAGGATTATGAGTGAATGGTAAGATTAATTGAACTGTTGTTATGATAAGGTCAGACAAGAACTAAGGAACTGTTAAAGCAGGAATTGCAAACAGTAGCAAAGTCTTTTCACTATGGTATACTAGAAATCAAGATTCTGAGGGGATGGGCTGTTGTTTATAGATGGAAGAGTATAACACTAGGAGTGGGTAGCTGAGGCAGAAAGAAACTATACTTTTTCTACATTATATCTTTATCTCTATCTGAAACATGCATATAACATGCGAAATACACAGAAATTTACACATGCACAAGCTCTGAAGTGACTTGAAGAATTCATCTGCCTTCAAATTTAAGAAAATGTCTCCATACAATGAAGGCGTACTTTTAATAGATTTTCTAGATATGTAATGTAAAGAGCTATTAGGAAATTGACCAAAAGCAATCAGTCAAGGGCAAGCCTGGACTAGAAGACCTAGAAGATAGGGATTATTATTATTATTTTTTTTATAAAATTCCTTCTTCTCTATGTCTATATTAAGACGTATTAAAAAACCACATCCTCAGCATAAATAGAATACAGAGGATGTGCAAATTTCAAAGTAATTTCAGTTTTAAACAAACAAACAAACAAACAAACAAACAAACATCAAATTTCAGTGAGCAATCTTTCACACTTCCATTAGGCAGTTGTGAGGTCAGCTGGCAGTCAAAATGAAATGAACTAACAGGGGTGTCATGACTGGACGTCATCAGTGGTACACCCTGGGTTCAGTCCCTAGTGCCACAAGAGGTAAGAAAATCAGTAAAAATAAAGAAGCCACTCATTATATAAGCAATTGTTAGAATGTAAAGAGTACTATGAAAGTTGGCAAGGTGATGGGAAGGCTAAACAAGAAAACATGAGATAAAGGACATTTAATAAGGTACAGTATGAAGGTGACCATCAGAACAAAACTTACAATACTTCTTAATAGTTTCTTAGTATTAAGAAAAAAGGAATTAAAGAAAAACTAAATAAAAAATTTAAAAATATACATCAAGTAAAGAAAGATGGCAACTAGAATATAAGTAATTATAAAATATTATTACAGGGTTGGAATTAAACATACAGTAACATTGGCAAGTTAGAATTACTTAATTTTATAACATAATATTTATTACTTTTAATTCATCACTTAATGAAATGAAAATAATATAAAATATTTTCAAATATTTTACAAATGCTTTACAAATATTTTATATATTTTACAAATATTTTCAAAACAAAATAGGGCCCAGGATATGTTGTATACAATAGTCATACTTAAAATAATTTGAAGTGATTTTGTTTTTGTGTTTGTTTTAAATAGGCCTGAGTGGCCAAAGGAACACTAGGCAATTCAGGTAATTGGAATTAAAAAGTAAGTATAAAGAAAGCATGCTTATAACAGACCAGGTAGAATTCAACCACCCCCAAAAAATTAAGGAAAGGGAAGTTTTAAAAGCTAAACACCACAATTAACAGTATAGCTATGATTCAAATAATAAGGACAGCAAGCAACTTTATGAAGCAAAATTCATAGAAGATGCAAGGATGTACTCTAATAGCAGTGTACTTTAACATTTGGTCTCAGTACCAGAACTATCAAGTGGACAAAAAAATACATAAGCATATAGAAGTGCTAAAACATATAATGAACAAGGTAGATCTTATGAATATATATTGAATTTTGCCTCCTGGATGATTTATGTCTCCCCAAAAGATAAAGTCTTAAACCCCACCTCAGAATGTGATCTTATTTGTAAATAGCATTGTTACAGATGTAAGTAATTTGGATCAGGTTATACTGCAGTAGAGTGAGTTTTCAATGCATTCTGAATGATCCATTAGAGTCATGCAGGAGAAGATGGTCAGGTGATGCTGGAGAGTGATGCTGGAGGTGGAGATTGGAGTGAGCCATCTACCAGCCCAGGGACAACAAAGAGTGTTAGCAGACACCAGAGGCTGTAAGAGTCAAGGAAGGATTTTCTCCCACAGGGTTCAGAGAGAGAATGGCCTTGCTAACACCTTGATCTCTGAATTCCGGTCTTTGAAACAGTCAGACAATTGATTTATTGTTTTAAGTGACCCAGTTTGTAGTAGTTTGTTACAGAAACCCAAGGAAATTAATACACACCCTGTAATAAAGATTATGTTTTTAAAAGGTTCATGGAGAGCACATACACACACACACACACACACACACACACACACACACTACACACCCTACAAAGAAAACATCAGTATGTTGCACACATTTTCAGTATTACAGATAACAATCTCTGATCTAAATATATTTGAATGATAAAGTAAATGCCCCCCAAAAGAAAAGAAATCAAATACCTTTTGATTTGATATTGGTATTTTACCTGTTGATAAAATAGCAACAAAAAGAAATCATTGTAAATAAATTACCTGGAAGGTTTAAAAAATCATGTTTAGAAACTCTTGGTTGAATGAGGAATTGAATGAAGAAATGAATTAAATTCCAAACTCAAAAATAAAATTAGAAAAACAAAAAAAGTAAGCAAAAATAATTTATAAAGAAAGAACTACGAAAACTTGGAATGGAACCACCATTTGACCCAGCTATCCCACTCCTTGGCCTATACCCAAAGGACTTAAAATCAGCATATTACAGAGATACAGCCACATCAATGTTCATAGCTGCTCAGTTCACAATAGCCAGATTGTGGAACCAACTTAGATGTCCTTCAATTGATGAATGGATAAAGAAACTGTGGTATATATATACAATGGAATATTACTCAGCCATAAAGAATGATAAACTTATGGCATTTGTAGGCAAATGGATGAAACTGGAGAATATCATGCTAAGTGAGATAAGCCAATCTCAAAAAACCAAAGGAAGAATGATATCGCTAATAAGTGGATGATGACACATAATGGGGGGTGGGAAGGGTTAGTGTTGGGGTTGGAGTTGGGTTTAGGGAGGGGGGCAGGAATGGAGGAAGGAAGGACTGTATAGATGGAGGGGAGGGGTGGGAGGGGTGGGGGGGGAAGGGAAAAATGGCAGAATGAATCAAACAACATTACCCTATGTAAATTTATGATTACACAAATGGTATGCCTTTACGCCATGTACAGACAGAGAAACAACATGCATCCCATTTGTTTACAATAAAAAAAAAGAAAGAAAGAACTACTAAAGAGGAAAATACTGAGAATAGAAAGCAGTAGATGCAATTAACAGATCAAACTCTCATTTCTTGTTGACAAAATTGACAAAATATACTAACCACTAGCTAAGTTAATCCAGGGGGGAAAAGGAAGAAACATCAAACTCTAAACAAATCCAAAGGTTAACTGAAACAGAAAATTTCCTGGGGAAGTACAGTTAACAAAAGAGCATTTAGACTAATCTCCAAAGAAAAAAAACGTACTAAGAAACTACCACAAAAAAGAACGAGACCCAAGTGGCAATATAGATGTTGTTATAGATGGTCACAGAGGCAAATTTTATCATCTCTTTCAAGACTAGATAGTTCCAGTACTTTGCATATTATTCCAGAGTATTGAAAATGATGGAAAACTTCCAATCTTTTCAATGCAATTATAACATGAATAACTAAACATGATAAAAATCAATGCAAGTGAAGAAATCTACAGACCAATACCACATACAAATATTGGTACCAAAGAACTAAGTTAAATATTAGCAAATATGATCCAATACTTGATTGTGTTAAGAAAATAAAACATCATGACCAAGTGACACTTATTCTAGGAATGCAAATTCAGCACAAGATTAGAAAATCTATTAGTTTATCACATTACATAAAGAAGTCTAGGAAAACAATGTATCTTTACAGATACTGAAGAATCCTCGGGGAAAACTCATCACTCATTCTTGATTAAATAAATCAAGAATTCAGAAACTGATTGATATCTTCTTATCACACAAAAAAAAATATAAACTCTCATCATAGAACCAAACTCTCTTTTATTGGGAAAACACTAGAGGCATTACAATAACATCAGTAACAAGGCAAGGAATCCCTATATCACTAGTGCTTCAACATTGCATTAAAGGTATTAGATAGAGCAATAGAACAAGAGAAATCAATTGGACACATAATAATGGTAAAGAAGGAGTAAAACTTTGTCAGTTTGCATAAATATGAAGACACATCTGGAAAGCCCCAGGGAATTAATAATAAAACTTAGAAAAAAAATCAGTAAGGTCACAGGATATAAAATTGATATGTAGAAATCAAAAGTCCTTTTTTTAACATAAATGACTTTTAAAAATATTTGTAGTTGTAGATGGACACAATACCTTTACTTTATTTGTTTATTTATTTATTTTTTATTTTTACAGACCTCATTTTGATTCATTGTACACAAATGGGGTACATTTTTTCATTTCTATGATTGTGCATGATGTAGATTCATACAATTCTTGTAATCATACATGTACATAGGGTAGTGATGTCTGTCTCATTCCACCATTTTTCATACCCCCCCATTTTCCTCTGTGTAATCTAAAGCTCCTCCATTCTTCTCTTACCCCCCACACTCCCCCAACTCCCATTATATATCATCGTCCACTTATCAGGGAAAACATTCGGCCTTTGGCTTTTTGGGATTGGCTTATTTCACTTAGCATGATATTCTCCAATTCCATCCATTTATCTGCAAATACCATAATATTATTCTGCAGCCACTCTGGAAAACAGTGTGGTGATTCCTCAGAAAATTTGGAAAGGACCTGTGTTTTGACTCAGTTATCCCACTCCTCAGTTTATACCCAAAGGACTTAAAACAGAAATACTCAGTAATACAGTCCCATCAATGTTTATAGCAGCTCAATTCACAATAGCTAGATTGTGGAACCAACCTAGATTTATTTATTTATATGTGGTGCTAAGGATCAAACACAGTGTCCAGGGGCTGGGGCTGTAGCTCAGTGGTAAAGAACTTGCCTTGCACTTGTAAGGCAATGGGTTGGATCCTCAGCACTACATAAAAATAAATAAAATAAAGGTCCATTGACAACTAAAAAAATAAATAAATAAAATCAATAGTCCTTATATATATAAACAATGACAAGTTAGATGACTGTATTAGAGAAACTCTGTTTACAATAGCAACAAAAAGTAAATAGTTAAGAGTAAGACAGACACGAAGTGTGCAACAACTTTATAAGAAAAGCTTTAAAAATATTCTGAAAGACAAAAAGTAAACGTAAGTAAACCAAAAGACATTCCTGGTTCTTGAATGAAAAGGCTTAACTTTATACATTTGTCATTGTCTAAACTAATTTTTAGATTACTACACTCCCAATCAAGCACAGCTTTACATGAAGCTAGACTAGTTTATGTTGAAATCAGAAATGATAGAATCTTCAGAAGAACAAATATAAAGAAAAATATATGGGGTGGGGGTTGAGGTGGTAAATAGCCTTATTAGACATTAAAACCTGCCATAAAGTCTTTATCATTGAAAGAGTGCCAGGAAGTCTTATATATAGGCAATCAGTCTAGTGGACTACAATAAAAAAATCCCAAAATAAACCCAAGGTCACACAGACAGATGCACTTTTTAATAAATAATTCTGAGACAATTAACAATTGGAAAAGATCACTGCCATCCACACCTCACAGCAGATGAAAGAATAAACTCTAAGGAGTTTATTTGTATCAAAGGTCTGTATCTAAAAAGTTCAATATATGCTACATTTTTTTTTGCATAAGAGAAGATAACAAAATATACATGTTAAGCACAGGAATCATGGGAAATAAAAACCAGAAGTTGGTTTTATAACTTAGAGAATACATCAAGAACTCACTAATCCAGAAGACTATAAATAATAACTTGAATAAAAATTGGGGAGAAGGGAATGCTTTGTCTTATATTTTAAGAAGTAAACATAGGAAAAATGATAAAAAGAGAAAATCACCACAGTAATGATCCTTTTAGGCAAGTCTCATGAATGAATGCCAAAACTGGGAGTTGCAAGAGAAGTGTAATGACACACAGAATTTTCCTGCAGTCTCAAAGAAACTTCTTAGAAGATATGAAGTTGTTCGGGGGAGTAGAGATAACTGGCACCATCACCCTAATAAAGTAAACCAGAGTTGGCATCATCAGTCATGAGACACATTTACCAATAAGAATTGGTAAGGAAGATTTTAAGCTTCTGAATTAGGCACTGATAAGGATACAACATCATTTTCATGTTATTGTTGCTAAAAATGCATGTCAACTTCCCCATAATAAAATATCTGAAAAATCCAATTGAGGGACATTCTACAAAATAACTGGTCATTACTCTTTAAACATGTCAAGTCATGACAAACAGAAAGAAACTGTTGCAGATCAATGGATACGAACAAGAGAAAACATTTAATGTGCTGTATTGGATTAGATCCCTTGTTCAGAAAATAGACATGAGTGGGCCAATTGATGAAATTTTCATAAGATCTATGGTTTAGATGATACTATTGTATCCATACTAATATTTTGAGTTTGCTCATTATATAGTTGATGTTAGTGGAATCTGGGTGTAATTCTTTCAGGAATTCTTTGTACTGGTTTTATAACATTCTTGTAAATTTGAAATTACTTCAAAATGAGAAGTTAAAGAACCAAATTTAATAATCTAAGTTTTTTATCATGTTCAGTGACATGCTTAAGTGAGGTATGTGATAGCATTTTTTATTTTTCCTTATGTAATTATGCAAAAAACTGACAGATCTCACCACTAGTTCCTACAGAGGTTTTTAAAAATGTGTAGCAGTTAGGAAAAATAACTGAAAGTTACCAACTTTTCAAACTGAACATATTTGTTTAATCTTATATCCAGATTGATCATTGGCCATTCATTGAGTTTTCCAATTTAATAATGAAATAAATATTTATCTTAACTAGAGAATTTTCTTTAAGTAGTAAACTCATTGTGAACCATTAGGTATAAAAAAAAGTTAGCAAAGGCAAAAGACAACACCAAAACACTTATTCTAGATTGTTATTGCTGTTGGTTTTTGTTTTGCTTTTTTCTTCTTTGTTCAATAAGGCAAATGCATAGTTTTCTTCACCTGTGAGCTACCTGTGGACCCCTTTACCTGAGTCAATGGAAGGGTCATAACTACCAAACGCATATGCTCAGCAAACGTTTCTTCTCGGATGCACACTTGCTGTTGTTGCAAGAGTTGAACCAATGTTGGTTCATGGGCCAGATTGGAAATTCCAAAATGTGTTTAAAGAAAATCTCCTCTTTGTGCATGCCTGAGCCCTTCTGAGCATTCACTTTGCTTCTTCTAAAAACGATCCACACTAGCACTTGCTAGCCCATCACCATAGCTGGATCAATAGTTGTGCTGCATATAAAGTTATGTCTTACAGGATGTCAATATTAACCTTTCAAGTGTGCATCCTTCATGATTTATCCATCAATAGCACTCCTAAATATGTTTTATATGCTGCAAGCACTTATTTTTACCAGGCAGGGAAACTGACATTTCAAAACTAACTACCTTCCATCAACACACTCTATCTTCTGGAATCAGGGCAACATTTCACCCACTGGGTTGGAATTGAACCATCCAGTATTTACCCTGTAGAGCTCTAAGGCAGCTCCCCTAAAACTTCCTGAGGAACAAGTAATTTTTAGCCTACCACAGCACTTAAGATTTTCTTGAATACCATGTAAATAAATGCTCAATAAACACTTGCAAATTGACTTCACCATGAATCTAAATGTTACCAATTTTATCATCAATTATTTGATTTTTAAATATTTATCACTTTTCAGTCACTGGCTACATGGAAGAACTGCCTCAGAGCTTCCTGATTTTATGTAATTTCATTTAATTTTCAGACAAATCTGTAAAGGAAGGTAATGTTATCCCTTCTGATAGATTAAAAAAAAGAAAGAAAGAAAGAAAGAAAAACAGGCAATTACTTCTCCAAAGTCACACAGTTGTTACAAATTGGAGAGCTAGTCTTTGCAACTATGCATGATATGAATGTGATGGGCAATTATCACATGATGTACATCAATACCAACCTTGGGCTAATAGAACTTGGAACTTAGGAGATTACCTAGGTGTTTCAAGTCTTTCCTGCCATTACAAACATTATTTTCTATTAATACAACTATTCAAATAACCCAGTTGTCTGAGGGCATTTGGTGCCAGGTTATAAATGTAAAATAAGAAATTCTGCTTGAATCACCATGATGCCTGTATTAATTTCTTATTGCTATGCTACAGATTGCTGCACATTTTGTGCCTTAAAACAAAAGATCAGTGGTCCATCATCAGTCTTAGAGGACAGAAGTCAAGGTATGGGCAGAGCTGGCTTTCTCGGAGGCCAGGGGAGAATATGCTTGCTTGTCTTTTTCGGTTTCTAGAGGTCACTAGTCTTCCTTAGCTCATGGTCCCTTCCACACGTCCCTCAGACCTCTTGCTCATGTTGTTAGATTTACTACTCCCACCTTCGGGTATAGATTATAGATCCTAATGATGACATTGGGCCTGTCCAGAAAATCCAGGACCATCGCCCTATCTCAGGGTCCTTAACTTAATCACATTGGCCAGCTCCTTCTTACCATGGTAGATAACATAACATAAATGTTCGAGACTTAGAATGCAATCGTATTTGCAGGATCTTTATTTAGCCTACCATAATAGTACAATGATACAATTTCAAGATGAATTGACACACTGGCACACCAAAATGCAAATTTCCAAAGCCAAGAACTAAGCTGGATTTCATGACTCTTGAAACCCCTCAAGAATGCTAAGAGCTTAAAACAGTCAACAGTGGATTTTGAGAGCAGCATTTGTTTGATGAAAGTTGGGCTGAGTCCTTCCGGGGGTTAGGGGGAGAGGAACCTATTGCTCCATTCTGTCTTTCAGGAATCAGGTTATTTGGAGGTTGATATCTGTTCCTTGGTGTTTGATCACTGTTGGGTCCTTGTCTGAAGAATCTCAACAAAGAGCTCTGGCTGCTTGCCTGAGTAGCAGGGCTAGGGAAAAGGAGGAATCTTCCTTTAAAAATAACCCTAAAACCAAAATATCCTCTCTAGGAGAAAAAGAAAGAGTTTCTGGTCATAGAAAAATTCTACCCTTGAGTACAACCTGGCAGGGTTACAGGACCAAAGACAGAGTTCCATGAGGAGCAGTTCTCCAAAAATCTCAGGCTCCAAAGAGGACTGGAAGAAGACATGGACTTCTCACCACATGGTATTACAGTCAGTTGAATAAGAGGAAACATAAAGCAAAAACACCTATATGAGAAGTCATCTCCTTAAACTTTAGCAGAACTCACACAATGCCAGCCTGCAATGATATTCTTCCAACAATAACCCTGGCGGTCTCTTTCTCCTCTTCCTGCTTCCACCTGGGTGGAGCTAGTGAGTAGAGAGGGTGGTGAGCAGGAAAGAGTGAGCAGGTCAACTGCAACTGCCTCCCCAATGGATTTTCTGGTTTCCGGCTACTCAGGTGTGGCAGGGCATATTTAATTATCTAATTGAGACTGCATTTGAAACCTAAAGTAACTGTGCATTTTTCAATGCCCTAAGAATCAGCAGAGGAGCCTATACTGTTTTATATAGTACCAGAGAAAATTCTGCCCCATCAAATACATTTTTAAAAATGGGAGCTGACTTTATGTGGGGGATGGGGAAGAGCAGAAGGAAGGAATTCAGTCCTGAGAGTGAGAAACTAGTGCAAAGGCTGGAACAAAGCTGGGCAAAGGAACACTGGACCAGGACAGAGAAAACAGCAGGGCTTTGGGTGGAAGAATAGGTTAGGTGGAGGGAGAAGGTGGGAGAAAGAGCGCACAACCAGTTTCCTTTCAGGATAGTTGCTGAATTCCGGGACTCTGCAGGGTCCTTTACTAAAAGCCTAGGTGACAAGTCTTTGAAAAAGGAGAGGAAAGTTCTTGGCAATCTTGGGAGAGAAAGATTAGAATTCAGGATAAGCCAGTGGCAAGTGCCCAGGTTCTTGGTTGAAAATCATGGAACCTCAGGAGTAAACCTGGGGACTTCATCTTACCAGGGCTTCAAAGATTCCTACATTTTTTTGTTGGGGAAGGGCTGTATTGGGGGTTGAACTCAGGGGCACTCAACCACTGAGCCACATCCCCAGCCCAATTTGTATTTTATTTAGAGACAGGGTCTCACCGAGTTGCTTAGTGCCTCACTATTGCTGAGGCTGGCTTTGAACCCACAAACCTCCTGCCTCCTGAGCCGCTGGGTTTACAGGCAGGGCACCACCAGGCCCAGTCAGTCTGAGATTTGAGATAAAGGGATCAGTTTTCTTTCTGCCCTGCAAAAAATAAAATAAAATGAAAGGAATCATTCTGCTGAAGAAGTTAGTATCAGTTTGCATCTCTACATTATTATTACATATTTATAAGATAAATAAATTTTTAGAATTAATGAACATGTAAAAAGATGCTCAATGCCACTGGTCATCAGGAAGATGCAGAGTGAAACCCTCATGAAATATTATCATACACCCATGTGAATGGCTAACCTGAAAACAACTTGCAGTAACAGGTGTTGAAGAGAACAAAGAACAACTGAAGTGCATCTGGGGATTTCCTGAAACTCTGTAACTGATGGGATAGTTGGGTTATCCTTGCAGAGGACACAATTATTTGAAGATTTCTGGAGTAGGTTTTATGGAAATGAGAATGCAATATTTGGAAAACCATTTGGAATTATCCACTACAGCTAAAGATACATAGATACTATAACCCAGTATTTCTGCTCACTGATAAATACCCAGTGGAAATGAAAGTTTATACCTATCACAATCAATCACAAGAATAACCACAGCAGCTATCTTGATAACACCACCAAAGCGGAAGCAACCTCTGGGTCCATCAGATTAGCATAGTAAACAATGTGCAGGAAATTCAGACTGTTGGAATAATAAACATGTTGGGAGAAAAACAGAACTGCTGATACACAAGACAACATGAATGAGTAAGATTAAACACAAAAGAATACATCAAATTCTATTTCATCTAAATGGAATTTCAAAACTGAAAAACTGTAAAGATGAGAGGCTGAGGCTGGGCTGTGACTTAGTGGCAGAGCCCTTGCCTGGCACGTGTGAGGCCCTGGGTTCGATCTTCAGCCCCACATAAAAATAATAAGTAAGATAAAGGTATTGTGTCCATCTACAGCTTAAATATATATATATATATATATATATATATATATATATACATATATATAAAACTGTAGAGATAAAAAGGCAAAATAGTAGTTCTCTCTAAGGGGCTAATGACTTAGAGGAAATGTAAGCAAGAAGTACTCTATCTATTAAAGAGGTGGTTATGTGGTCATTGTATATTTGGAATAATTCCTCAAATTGTAGACTTAAGATTTTTGCGTTTTTTTTGTATGTGTTATATTTCAATTTAAAAACTACAGGCTAATAGATATGGAGAATAAAAATTTCCCAAATAGTGAAACCTGGGGATAAGAAAAGGGAGTAAAAATGAAGGTCATGCATGACAGCTTTCACCTCCCAATACGAATGTTTTCCAGATGCTGGTTGCAGGCAAAGAGGTTGTTTTAACAACCTCGAAAGAAAATAGTCTCTAGGAGGTGTTATCTCCTCTAAAGCAAGATCCTTTTAAAGCACTGTCCACAGACCTTGACCAAAAGGGCCCACATTCCTGACTGTCCTAGCAAAACTGACATAAGTTCACTAGAATACCCCTCAAAATAACATATATAAGCCCAGTTCCTTTCTTTGTTCAGCGACTCATTTTCCACTAGGAGAGTGGGTCCACGGGTACCATTTCATCCCCCTGAATAAAGAGCTCAGATGACAAGTGAGGTTTGCATCCTGCCCAGTCTTTTTGTGCTAACACTGGCCATATAAGATGACTGGACTATATAACAAAGCACAAAGAGAAAAACAATATGGAAAGTAGAAACTCACCAATCATTATTTAAAAGGCTTTAAGATAAATGTGATTAATTTATTCAGGACAGTAGAGATAAAGGTGGGCAAAATCAATTTAAAGAAAACTTCACTAGAGAATCAAAATATAAACATTTAAGTAGAAGTCACATAATTTAAAAATACAATGTCTGAATTTAGCTTTTAGCTCCCAGGAAGGAATTGATTCTTTACAAGCTTTCCCATTATTAATAAATCTAAAAACACAAAACAAGAAAAGTTTATAAGGCAGGAAACCATAGTGGGTATCAAACTGTGATCCCTGCGGAAGAGAAACTGAAGTGCAACCTTCTCAGTAATGACCATCCTAGATCTATGCTCAGGACAATTTTCAGATCATGGTACAGCAAGGTGAAGTCAAAGCAGAGTTTAACAATCATGCTGAATGGAAAAAATAGAGACCAGAGTTTGGGGAATTGAAAAGTATGGAATCTGATGATGGAAATGAAAAAGGAGGAAGCCGTGCAGACAGAAGAGGCCTCAGAAGCACACGTGGGAGTTCTCTGGAAGCCTGCAATACAGGCTGGGCTCTACTTGCACAGGACGAGATTACCTGAAGATTTCCAAAGAGCACATCTTTTGAGAGGAGCACAGAGAAGGGAACCAAAGGTTAAGCAGTGCTGGGGAGCAGTGGGTGTTTTGCCGGCTGTCACTGAGAGCTCTCCATGACTCTGTTGGCATCCTAGGCATCTGGATAGGTACTAGAAAGAATAAGGACCCATTCCAGAAAGACTATTCTATAATCTTAAGAAAGTCGAAAACCAAGACCTGACAAAATTTGTAGAGGACAGGGTTTAGAAGGTTAGGCTTTCCAAGTTAAAACAAAACAAAACAAACAAAAAAACCTTAACAAAAATTAAGAATTTTCACAGGAATGGTCTACCATGGTATAAAACCAAGCCTACACAAATTCAAGATCAATCCATAATTGAACTGCTTATCTGAACAAAAATAAACTATTTTCAGAGGCATATAATAAAGTCTACAGTCTCTAAAATGCACCCTCAACAATATCCAGTGGATATTGAACTACCTATAATACCTAAAAATAAATAAGAAAAATGTAACCCACAATCAAGGAAGAAGTAGTCAATAGAGACAAACTAGTTTGGCCCAAATGTTAGATTTAGCAGGTGAAAATGCAAAGTAGCTATTAAAAATGGTAGAAGATCTAAAGGATGTTCAAGAATACACCCAGAGCTGGACAGAGTGGCACTTGCCCTTAATTTTAGTGTCTTGGGAGGCTGAGACGAAAGGATCGCAAGTTCAAAGCCAACCTCAGCAAAAAAGCAAGACACTAAGCAACTCAGTGAGACCCTGTCTCTAAACAAAATACAAAATAGGGCTGCGGTGTGGTTCAGTGATCGAGTGCCCTTGAGTTCAATCCCTGGTACTCCTCCCACCAAAAAAAGAATACGTCCAGAGAACGTGTTACAGGAACTAAAGGAAAATATAGTCTTAGTAAGTGGATAGATAAGAAGTCTATTCAAAGAAATGGAAACTATAAGAAAGAATGAAAATTGAAATTATAAAAAAATACATAAACAGAAAGAAAAATTGTTGTGCTTAGCAACAAATTGATGAGAGCAGATGAACAAGACAAAGAAAACAGATAAATAAACCTTATCCAAACTTAGAAAAAAGAGTTATGGAACATAGAACAGTATATATGGTACATGTGGGAAAATATTAAACAGCCCAAAATAAGTATAATAGGAATTTCAGAGGTAGGAGATAGTGATGATGAAGCAGAAAAATGTTTTGAAGATTTAATAGCCAAAATTTCCCAATATTTACAAACAACATTATATTTAAGGATTCAAGAAGCTCAAAAAGCCTAAGGCAGAATGAACATACACAGACACCATATCTAATCACAACACAGTGAGAATATCAAAAACCAAGATTTTCAAGAGAAAATATTGAAAGCATATAGAAAAAAAAAACAGTTTATACAGGAGAAAAATAATATTAATTTAAATGAAGAGTAGAAGACAACAGAATAACAGCTTTAACCAAAAATATTATCGATCAAAAGTATCTTCAGCTGAGGCAGGAGTATACCAAGTTCAAAGGCAGGCTCAGCAATTTAGTCAGTCCCTGAGCAACTTAGTGAGAGTCTGTCTCAAAATTAAATAAATAAATAAATAAAGTAGAAAGAAAGAAAAAGAAAGCTTCAAAAATAAGAAAAAGATTATTTAATAAACAAAACCTGAGTTTTTCAACAACACATCTGCACTATAATAATTGCTAAAGGATGTAATGTAGACTAAAGAAAAATGATACTAGATTGAATCTCAGACCTATAGGTATCTATAAGAAATAACAAATTTTTATTTAAAAAAATAGCACAAGATGTTTATCTATTGCAGTGTCATCTGCTAAAGCATTATATTGGAAACATGCTAAATATCCAACAATTTTGTAATTTAATTTTATTGTGTATTTATTAAATAAAATTCTATAAATGTGTTAGAAACAAAATTGAAGATCTATATAAAATAAAGTGCTCATGATACCTTCAATATTTTTTTTGTTTTAAACAACAACCTTTGCTTAGGTCAAACTCAGAATGTTAAGGGTTGGGTTTTTTTCTCACATGCAGAAGCTAGAGAGGAAAAAGGAAAAGAAAGGTGGGGGTGATCTCCTAAAAATCAAAGGGAGAGCAACAGAGGAAAGGGACCAGGGTGTGGGAGGCAGTGAGGGAGGGGACAGATGCTGGGAAATGATATTGGCCAAATTATATTGTTATATTGTGTGCATGTGCAAATACATAACAAATTCCATGAAGGTGTACAACTATAATGCACCAATAAAAAATATGGGGAAAAAACCCCCAACCATTTCTGATTATTTCTGAGAAAGTTGTATAAAATCTTCCACCATGCTTATATTTGGATATTCCTGGTATAACTGGATTCATAAGTTTATAATTTTTACTTTTTCTGCTCTTATGTGTAGTCCTTTGTATTTACATTTATAATTTTACATTAAGCCTTATATCACAGATATTGCCAAAACTGATTGATTTTCTTCTGGTTATATTTCCCTGGTTAATTTTCCTCCAAATTGTTATATTTGACTTTTCTGCATTAACTTTCATGGTCTTAGCTTATAATTGAATTAGTTTTTTTTCTATTCAGTTAGCTCCTCTTTTTAATAAACATATTACATCCATGTAAGAAAAGACAAAACGAAATACAAGAATACATCAAAGTAAGTGAAATTCAGGACCAAAGTTAGAAGCAGGAAAGATAAACCTAAATAAGTGACAAAAAACACAATAAACTGAAAAGCTTTTAAAAAATAATAAAATATAGATCAGAAAGAAGAAATAAAATAATGTTAATAATGAAAAAGCTGAAACATAGACACTAAGGAAATAAAAAGATTGTTGAAAATGTTATGAATAGCTATGATGATGAATTTGAAAAAACTATATAAAATGGACAATTGCCTAGAAGATGACTTATTTCTACAATTATCTTAGGAAAAGTTAAAGACCTGGATAAATGATAATTATTTCAATCAATTTTGAAGGCTCTTTTCCTTGAATATCAAAACATAATTTTATGGGAAGGTTTGTTATCCTTTAAGAAACCCATATATTATAAATTATTATTATTTTTTTAAATTTTAAGTGACACTTTTATTTAAAAAGTAAGTTTGAAGACTACCCTCTATTGAATGGATAACTTCCTTTTTTTTAAATTATGTTTTATTTTTACAGACTGTATTTTGATTCATTGTACATAAATGGGGTATATCTTTTCATTTCTATGGTTGTGCACAATGTAGATTCATACCATTTGTGTAATCATACGTGTACATAGGGTAATACTGTCTGTCTCATTCCACCAGTTTTCATAATCTCTCTCCCTCTCATTTCCCTCTAGGTAATCTAAAGTTCCACCATTCTTCTCTCACCCCCACACCCCACCCCCATTATATAGCATCATCCACTTATCAGGGAAAACATTCGGCCTTTGGTTTTTTGGGATTGGCTTATTTCACTTAGCATGATATACTTCAGTTCCATCCATTTAATGTTAATAATGTATTTTACCTAATCCAATGTATCCAAAATTACCCTACTCGCAATATGTAACTAGAAAGTTAAAAAATAAGAAAATAGAAGGTAATCCTATCATTAGTGACATGGATGAACTTGGAGAACATGTTGCTACAAGAAATAAGCCAGACCAAGAAGGACAAACCCCACAGGATCTCAATTAAAGTGGAATGTAGAAAAGTTGAATTTGAATAAACAGAGGGTAGCTAGGTGGATGGGTTTTGGAAGTGGGAGAATGGGGAGATGATGGTCAAAGGCACAAATCTGGAGTTATGAGATGGATGAATTCTGGAGACCTAAGGTTCAGCATTGTGAGCACCCTTAATAACACTGTGCTGTGTCCTGGAAATCAGCTAAGAGAGAAGATTCTGAGCTTTTTTCTTGTATTTCAAGCATCTTCTTCCTGTTTGTGGTTCATCCTTTCCCCTTTTCTGTGGAGACTTTGGCTAAGAAGGTTTTAACGTAAGCAAATATATTAATCTTTTTCTTTGATTTGTGCTTTCTGTGTCTTAGAGATATCCATCCTGACCACAATCCCATAAAGTTACTCTTAGATTTTTACCTACAGGTGTTAATGTTTCTGTTTTTTTCTACCTTAGTCTTCTGGGGTAGGTGGGGAGATTGTGTGGCCAGACGTAATATCACTTGTTTCCATGTGGCCTATCAGTCCCCTCACCCTCACTTACTCGATCATCCGTCCTCTTCATACTGATGGCCATTGGCATCTCCTGTACACCAGGTTCTATATCCATGTGTGGGTCCATTTCTTGGCTACTCTGACCTATTCATTAATTTGCTATCTACACACAAATACTACAGCATCTTCACAAGGATCACTTTTAATAAGACATGACTTGACAGGTAAGATCCCCCTCCTTGTTTATTTTTTAAATTGGCTTTGTTGGCAGTGGTGCAGGGGTACACACCCAGGACCCCGGCAATCCTAGAGGCTGAAGCAGGAGGACCACAGGAAGGCCAGTCTCAGCAACTTAGTGAGACCCTATCTAAAAGCAAAGTTTTTAACAAAGGGCTGGGGATTTAGCTCAGTGGTAGAGCATCCCTGGGTTCAATACTCAGTGTCAAAAAAAAAAAAAAATCGGTTTTGTTATTTCTAATTGGTTGATTTGTTTTACTTTTTTGTATGAATTTTAAAAATGATCTTAACTTCCATGAAGATCACTCCTGTGACTCTGTGTTACTTCAGATGGGTTCCAGGTTGAGGAAGGGAGGCCACCCACAGGAACTCTAAGTACCTGATTTGTTTACAGATATCTACATTTGATAGAAGTCAGGTGGCTATGAGTGCTTCATCAATGTGACTATCACAAATACCCAGAGTGTGCAGTTGTGGATGTTCATTTCTTGCTGCATCACTATTCTGTCATACCTGGGAATGTTATCACATGCCATAAAGATGCAACACTTCCATTTGAGGGAATATTTGTTGACTCTGGTCTGTCTTAGCATTTGACAGCAAATTCTTAGCAAGCATTTTTTTTTTTTTTTTTTTTTTTTTTTTTTTGCGGTGCTGGGGTTTGAACCCAGGGCCTTGATGCTTGCAAGGCAAGCACTCTACCAACTGAGCCATATCCCCAGCCCAAGCATTCTTGATCATATTATTTGCTATGGACTTTCTAACATTACTAGAAGTTGTTTTTCCTAGCATATTTTGATGGAAATTGCATGCAATTTATACATAAATTGAGAGAAACTTTTTAAAAATTAGAGATGTTGGAACTTCTTACCAGGAAACATGCTGTGTCTCCCCATTTATTTAGTTATTTATTATGTTCACAGTTAAAATTTATTCATTTTATCTATAATGTTTGTTGCTCTTGAAAATTATGTGTTTGATTGGGTTATTGCTTGCATAAAGAAATACCACAAACTTTTGTATGCTGATCTTCTGTCTAGCAATGGTAATAGTTCTAATACTTTGAAATTTTTCCTGGACTTTTAAATGTAGAAATAATGTTCTTTCAAAAAATTTGACCCCTTATTTTCCCATACATATGCTTTTTTTCTTCTCTTATTGCATTCGTTAGGAAAATAAAATATTGAATAGAAGTGAGCAGAAATACTTAGTTTGCATCTAGACAAAAAAAGTTTCTAAAGTTTCATCCCATCATGCTGTTTTGAGAATATTTTGAGAAATTTTTTTATGTTAAGAAAGAGTTTCTTCATTTTTCATATCAGTAAGACCTTTTCCTTTTGTAAACTCCATAGTATTATATTTCATTAAATTCCTTTTCTATTTTCATTATAATCATCTTAGAAAAAAATAAAAGTAAAAAAATGACATACTCCCTTCTCCCTACTTTTCTAATTTTATGGTTATGTAGATAGATATTCTCATATTGAACCATCTTTACTTGATTTAAACAATATACAGGATAGGTAATAATAAACAGGAAAATTCAAGTTTTAAAACTGAGATATTTCATGATCATCAGAGTTAGAAGTTTGATACAATGAAATGCTGGTATGAAGTAAATAAATAATGAGTCAAATACCCTGATCCAAACTAGTTTAATGACTTATAAGTATACCCATTAAATATACTCTTGTATATATGCACATAGGGACATGTTCAAGAATAATCACTGAAGAGTAATTTATTTTATTTTATTTTTTTATTTATTTATTTTTTATTGTGAACAAATGGGATACATGTTCTTTCTCTGTTTGTACATAGAGTAAAGGCATACCATTTGTGTAATCATACGTTTACACAGGGTGATGTTGGTTGATTCATTCTGTTATTTTTTCCCCTTCCCCCCCACCCCTCCCACACCTCTTTTCCCTCTATACAGTCCTTCCTTCCCCCATTCTTGCCCCCCTCCCTAACCCTCACTCTAACCCTAAAACTAACCCCTCCCATGCCCCATTATGTATCATCATCCACTTATCAGCGAGATCATTCTTCCTTTGGTTTTTTGAGATTGGCTTATCTCACTTAGCATGATATTCTCCAATTTCGTCCATTTGCTTGCAAATGCCATAAATTTATCATTCTTTATGGCTGAGTAATATTCCATTGTATATATATGCCACAGTTTCTTTATCCATTCATCAACTGAAGGGCATCTAGGTTGGTTCCACAGTCTGGCTATGGTGAATTGAGCAGCAATGAACATTGATGTGGCTGTATCTCTGTAGTATGCTGATTTTAAGTCCTTTGGGTATAGGCCAAGGAGTGGGATAGCTGGGTCAAATGGTAGTTCCATTCCAAGTTTTCTAAGGAATCTCCATACTGCCTTCCAGAGTGGTTGCACTAATTTGCAACCCCACCAGCAATGTATGAGTGTACCTTTTTCCCCACATCCTCGCCAACACCTGTTGTTGCTTGTGTTCTTGATAATCGCCACTCTGATTGGGGTGAGATGGAATCTTAGGGTGGTTTTGATTTGCATTTCTTTTATTACTAGAGATGTTGAACATTTTTCCATATGTTTGTTGATTGTTTGTAGGTCTTCTTCTGTGAAGTGTCTGTTCATTTCCTTAGACCATTTGTCGACTGGGTTATTTGTAGTCTTGGTGTTGAGTTTTTTGAGTTCTTTATAGATTCTGGAGATTAGTGCTCTATCTGAAGTATGATTGGCAAAGATTTTCTCCCACTCTGTAGGCTCTTTCTTCACATTGCTGATAGTTTCCTTTGCTGAGAGAAAGCTTTTTAGTTTGAATCTATCCCAGTCGTTGATTCTTGCTTTTATTTCTTGTGCTATGGGAGTCCTGTTGAGAAAGTCTGGTCCTAAGCCGACATGTTGAAGATCTGGACCTACTTTTTCTTCTATAAGATGCAGGGTCTCTGGTCTGATTCTGAGGTCCTTAATCCATTTTGAGTTTAGTTTTGTGCACGGTGAGAGATATGGGTTTATTTTCATTTTGTTGCATATGGATTTCCAGTTTTCCCAGCACCATTGGTTGAAGAGGCTATCTTTTCTCCATTGCATATTTTTGGCCCCTTTGTCTAGTATGAGGAAATTATATTTATTTGGGTTTGTGTCTGTGTCCTCTATTCTGTACCATTGATCTACCTGTCTATTTTGGTACCAATACCATGCCGTTTTTGTTACTATTGCTTTGTAGTACAGTTGAAGTTCAGGTATTGCAATACCCCCTGCTTCATTTTTCCTGCGAAGGATTGCTTTAGCAATTCTGGGTTTCTTATTCTTCCAGATGAATTTCATGATTGCTTGTTCTACTTCTGTAAGGTACATCGTTGGGATTTTAATTGGAATTGCATTGAATCTGTATAGCACTTTTGGTAGTATGGCCATTTTGACAATATTAATTCTGCCTATCCAGGAACATGGGAGATCTTTCCATCTTCTAAGGTGTTATTTAATTTCTTTCTTTAGCGTTCTGTAGTTCTCATTGTAGAGGTCTTTCACCTCTTTTGTGAGATTGATTCCCAAGTATTTTATTTTTTTCAAGGCTATTGTGAATGGAGTAGTTTTCCTAACTTCTCTTTCTGAAGATTCATCACTTATGTATAAAAATGCATTGGATTTATGAGCATTGATCTTGTATCCTGCTACTTTACTGAATTCACTTATGAGTTCTAAGAGTTTTCTGGTGGAATTTCCTGGTTCCTCTAAGTATATAATCATATCATCAGCAAATAGGGATAGTTTGAGTTCTTCTTTTCCAATTCGTATCCCTTTAATTTCTTTGGTCTGTCTAATTGCTCTGGCTAGAGTTTCAAGGACGATATTGAATAGGAGTGGTGAAAGAGGGCATCCCTGCCTTGTTCCAGTTTTAGGGGGAATGCTTTCAGTTTTTCACCATTTAGAATGATATTGGCCATGGGCTTAGCATAGATGGCCTTTACAATGTTAAGGAACGTTCCCACTATCCCTATTTTTTCTAGTGTTTTGAGCATGAAGGGGTGCTGTATTTTATCAAATGCTTTTTCTGCATCTATTGAAATAATCATGTGATTCTTGACTTTAGTCTGTTGATGTGGTGAATTACATTTATTGATTTCCGAATGTTGAACCAACCTTGCATCCCTGGGATGAAACCCACTTGATCATGATGCACTATCTTTTTAATACATTTTTGTATGCGATTTGCTAAAATTTTGTTGAGAATTTTTGCGTCGATGTTCATTAAGGATATTGGTCTGAAATTTTTTCCTCGATGTGTCTCTGTCTGGTTTAGGTATCAGGGTGATATTGGCTTCGTAGAATGAGTTTGGGAGGGTTCCCTCCTCTTCTATTTCATGGAATACTTTGAAAAGTATTGGAATGAGCTCTTCTTTAAAGGTTTTGTAGAACTCGGCTGAGAAACCATCAGGTCCTGGGCTTTTCTTTGTTGGTAGGCTTTTGATGACTTCTTCTATTTCATTGCTTGAAATTCGTCTATTTAAATTGTGTATGTCCTCCTTGTTTAGTTTAGGCAATTCATAGGTCTCTAGAAACTTGTTGATATCTTCGAAATTTTCTATTTTGTTGGAATATAGATTTTCAAAATAGCTTCTAATTATGTTTTGTATTTCAGTCGTGTCTGTTGTGATATTTCCTTGTTCATTCCGAATTTTGGTAATTTGGGTTTTCTCTCGTCTTCTCTTTGTTAGTGTGGCTAAAGGTTTATCAATTTTGTTTATTTTTTCAAAGAACCAACTATTTATTTTGTCAATTTTTTGTATTGTTTCTTTCGTTTCAATTTCGTTGATTTCAGCTCTGAGTTTAACTATTTCCTGTCTTCTACTACTTTTGGTGTTGGTCTGTTCTTCTTTTTCTAGGGCTTTGAGCTGTAGTGTTAGGTCGTTTATTTTTTGAGTTTTACTTCTTTTATTAAATGCGCTCCATGAAATAAATCTTCCTCTAAGTACCGCTTTCATAGTGTCCCAGAGATTTTGATACGATGTTTCTTTGTTCTCGTTTACCTCTAGGAATTTTTTAATTTCCTTCCTAATATCTTCTGTTATCCATTCCTCATATAATAGCATATTGTTTAATCTCCAGGTGTTGGAGTAATTTCTGTTTTTTACTCTTTCATTTATTTCTAGTTTCAATCCATTATGGTCTGATAAAATACAAGGAAGTGTCTCTATCTTCTTGTATTTGCTAACATTAGCTTTGTGGCATAATATATGGTCTATTTTAGAGAAGGATCCATGAGCTGCTGAGAAGAAAGTGTATTCACTCTTCGTTGGATGGTATATTCTATAAATGTCTGTTAAGTCTAAATTATTGATTGTGTTATTGAGATCTATGGTTTCTTTGTTCAATTTTTGTTTGGAAGATCTGTTCAGTGGTGAGAGAGGCGTGTTAAAATCACCTAGTATTATTGTATTGTGGTCTATTTGGTTTCTGAGATTGAGAAGGATTTGTTTGACATACATGGGTGAGCCACTGTTTGGGGCATAGATATTTATGATTGTTATGTCTTGCTGATTTATGGTTCCCTTAAGCATTAAGAAATATCCTTCTTTATCCCTTCTGATTAACTTTGGCTTGAAGTCCACTTTATCTGAAATGAGGATGGATACCCCAGCTTTTTTGCTGGGTCCATGTGCATGGTAAGTTTTTTCCCATCCTTTCACCTTTAGTCTTTGGGTATCTCTTTCTAAGAGATGAGTCTCTTGCAGGCAACATATTGTTGGATCTTTCTTTTTGATCCAATCTGCCAGTCTATGTCTTTTGATTGATGAATTCAGGCCGTTAATATTCAGGGTTATTATTGAGATATGGTTTGTATTCCCGGTCATTTGACTCATTTTATTCATTTATTTGCTTATTTTTGACACGACTTGGTTCCTCTTTATTTGAGAGTTCCTTTAGGATATCTCCTCCCTTTGCTGATTTGCTTCTTTGTTTTTCATCTCTTCTTCATGGAATATTTTGCTGAGAATGTTCTGTAATGCTGGCTTCCTTTTTGTATATTCTTTTAGCTTTTGTTTATCATGGAAGGATTTTATTTCGTCGTCAAATCTGAAGGTAAGTTTTGCTGGGTATAAGATTCTTGGTTGACATCCATTTTCTTTTAGGGCTTGAAAAATGTTATTCCAGGCCCTTCTAGCTTTTAAGGTCTGGATTGAAAAATCTGCTGATATCCCTATTGGTTTCCCCCTGAATGTAATTTGGTTCTTTTCTCTCACAGCCTTTAAGATTCTGTCTTTATTTTGTATGTTAGGTATTTTCATTATAATGTGCCTTGGTGTGGGTCTGTTGTAATTTTGTGTATTTGGAGTTCTATAAGCCTCTTGTATTTGATTTTCCATTTCGTTCTTCAGATTTGGGAAATTTTCTGATATTATTTCATTGAATAGGTTGTTCATTCCTTTGGTTTGTTTCTCTAAGCCTTCCTCAATCCCAATAATTCTCAAATTTGGCCTTTTCATGATATCCCATAGTTCTTGGAGATTCTGTTCATGATTTCTTACCATCTTCTCTGTTTGTTCGACTTTGTTTTCGATGTTAAATATTTTGTCTTCAATATCTGAGGTTCTGTCTTCCAGGTGTTCTATCCTATTGGTTGTGCTTTCTATGGAGTTCTTAATTTGGTTTATTGTTTCCTTCATTTCAAGAATTTCTGTTTGGTTTTTTTTTCAATATCTCTAACTCTTTATTGAAATGGTCTTTTGCTTCCTGTATTTGCTCTTTTAACTGTCTATTGGTGCGTTCATTCAATGCCTGCATTTGCTCTTTCATTTCATCGTTTGCTTCCCTTATCATGTTGATTATGTACATTCTGAACTCCCTTTCTGACATTTCTTCTGCCATGCTGTCATTGGATTTTATTGATATAACATCCAGATTTGTTTGAGGCATTTTCTTCCCTTGTTTTCTCATGTCGTTCAGGTGTCAGTGGACTGCAGAGATGTTGCAGATTTCCTCTATTGACTTATAATGTCCCTGAAGATTGCTAGTATATCCCCTCTTATCCTTCAGTAGCCTGAAGTCTTAGAGGAAGTTGATACTTCGGTGTTCCCCTAGGTAGCTGCCTCTCTAGGGGTGGTGGTCTTCAGGTGGGGTATATTCCCTGCTAGAGGGCAGAGGTGCCTCTACTTGTTGACCAATGGTCATCCAAAGGGGAACTAGACTGCGGGCTGAGGCAATGCCTGTTTGGGCCTGTGTCTCTGGTTTTACCGTCTTTGTGGGAAAACCTCACTTGGCGGGGAAGATCCACCCGGTGGGGAGGTCTCGCTAGTCCTTTCCCCTCCTAGAGGTTCCCCTCAGTCCACAACTACCACCTGGGCAGGGCAGCCTTCCCAGGCAACGTTTCCAGGGGCCTGGACCTACCTCCTGGACTTGGGAGCCCTGCCCTTCGCAGACGAGTCTCCTTAGGTGGCCCCTCCTCAGAGAAGCTGCCCACAGTCCTGGAACCTTCGCTCCACCCCCAGCTGGTCTCTGTGTAGCTCTTTCAAGAAAAGGTGTTTAGATCCCCGGCTCGGACTGTGCTATGCACCTAATCGCCTGGCTATGCGACCCCTCCTCTGAGCAGTCACTTGGAGCCTCATACATATGCTCCAAGCCCCAGTGACCCGTCACTCGTCTCTTCCTCCAGGCAACCACCCGGTGTTCTGTGTGGGCGCTTGGAGACCAAGCCACTCGCTGTGCACCTCCACCTCCTCAGGACAGCCCCCTCCCCGTTGTTCAGGTGGTTGCTGAATCCAAATAGCTCGCCGCCCAACTCTTTCTCTGACAGCCCCCGGAGCCCTGGCAGATTGCTCCAAAAAACCAAAAAACCAAGTGGTGTGCCGCTCGGCCTCCTCTGCAAGGTTCCCCACTTTCCGAGTTCACTGTTCCAGCGGGGGGAAGTGTGTCTTGCTGCCTGGGCAGGGCAGCCTTCCCAGGGGCCCAGACCTACCTCCTGGGCCTGGGAGCCTCACCCTTCGTATACGAGTCTCCTTAGGTTGTCCCTTCTTAGAGAAGCTGCCTGCAGTCCTGGAACCTTCACTTCGCCCCTCAGCTTGTCTCTGTGTAGTTCATTCAAGAAAAGGTGCCTAGGTCCCTGTACCGGACCGTGCTATGCACCTAATCGCCTGGCTATGCGACCCGCCCTCTGACCAGTCACTTGGAGCCTTGTACATATGCTCCAAGCCCCAGTGACCCGTTGCTCGTCTCTTCCTCCAGGCAGCCACCCGGTGCTCTGTGTGGGCGCTTGGAGACCAAGCCACTCACTGCGTACCTCCACCTTCTCTGGACAGCCCCCTCCCCGTTGCTCAGGCGGTTGCTGGATCCAAACAACTCGCCGCCCCACTCTTTCTCTGGCAGCCGCTGGAGCCCTGGCAGATCGCTCCAAAACCAAGCGGTGTGTCGCGCAACCTCCTTTGCAAAGTTCCCCGCTTTCTGAGTTCACTGCAGGGGGAGGTGTGTCTTGCCGCCTGGGCAGGGCAGCCTTCTCAGGCAATGTTCCCAGGGGCCTGGACCTCCCTCCTGTGCTTGTGAGCCTCAGCCTTCACAGACGAGTCTCCTTAGGTTAGAGAAGCTGCCCGCAGTCCTGGAAACTTCAATCCGCCATTTTTCGCTCTGTTTCGCTGTCCGTTTTTACCGCTCCGGCGGGGGAGGGGCGTCTCGCCGAGTCACTCTACTTCACAAAGTTCTCTGCGTTCCGGGGCTACCGCCCCATCCGGGATGCCTCCCCAATGGGAGAGACTCACCCGGCGGCTTTGAGTTGGTCCCAAGTCACTATCTCCTCTTTTGAATCTTGCGTCCTGGAGCAACATGAAATGCAGCCGCCCTCTAGTCCGCCATCTTGAACTCTCCTGAAGAGTAATTTATAACAACAACAAATTAAAGATGTAAGAATAAGTATGAATGAGCTTTATGTATCTCTTTAACAGCACCTTAACAGCACATTCATTATACAACAGACAAAATGGATCCACTGCAGCTGAATGTGTCAATAGATAAATTATAAAAGCTAGTGTGTAGTTTAAAACAGACCACACAATCACCATACAGTGGGATGCTGTTGATACAAAAGTTTACATAAAACAATAGTATGAATTTTATTTACATATATGTAAAAATTTCAAAAATATACATGATTCAAATATATAAAAGATTCTGATGGTGTCATTTCTAGGAAGGGGATAAAGAAGACTAGAGTTTGGGTGAGATATGAAAGTGGGTTAAATTGAATCTATACTTTGTTATTCCTTTAAAAAAGATTTAAACCAAAAAATATTTTAAAATGTCAAAATGTATTAAATCTCAATAGTAGTTACATCAATGATCATTAGATTTTCTTCCTACTTTTTTGAATGTTTGGATTTTCCACCATAATAAAGCATAAAAAAAATTAATTTGAAACCTTTATATTCTGACCCACTTTTAAGAAACGAAAATAGTGACCTGAGTGTGTGTGTGTGTGTGTGTGTGTGAATTAGTTTGCTTAGACTTCCATAACCAATGCTACAGACTGGGTGACTTAATCAATAGAACTTCATTTTCTCACAGTTCTGGAAGCTACGAGGCTGAGATCCAAGTGTTGGCAAGGTTGCTGCTCCTGAGACTTCTCTCCTTGGCTTGCAGATGGCAGCGTTCTCCCTGGGTCTTCATCTCTTCTCCCCCTGTGTGTGTCTGTGTCCTCATATCTTCATTTTCTAAGGAAACCAGGCTTACTGGATTCGGCTCACCCTGATGACTTCATTTAATTTAATTACCTCTTAAAGACCCATTTCCAAATACAGTCACATTCTCAAGTACTGGGGAGTAGGATTTCAACATGTGAATTTGGTACGGGGCACAATTTGACCCACAAAGAGGAGTATATACCAAATATTTTTCCATCTTCTTTCCTCTACAGTGTTCCAGCCTTGATGCAAATTCTCAGCTTGAGCTGGTATTCTTTCACCTAGAAAGTCAAACTATACACTCATGGGCCTGTCTTATGAGCATTCTGCTTCTTCCTCCATCTAGGCTACTCCAAATACTCCTGTCCCATTAGTGGGTACCCCTAGGAATTTGGAAACCATCTTTCTTCCTTTGGAACACCATCTTATAGCTGAACTCCACAAAAGCAACTCCACCATGGGCCCCATGGATCATTTTGCTGGTTTAATCCATATTTTTTGTTTTCTTTTCATGGGTCTTCTTAGAACGTTTTGTGGGTTTTTTTTTTTTTCCTTCTACTCTATTTCCATCTAATGAAAGCCCACAATAAGAATGATAAGGTTTATAAACCTGAATACAAACAAGTTTATTTTTTAAGAAATGAAATTAAAAATTATCCTATCAAACCAAAATACTATAAACAAGAAAATCTTTGTGTCCAACTCCAACCTTTTTCATTCTACCTCAGTTTAGTGCATTTTCATTAAGCCTGCCCCTCCCCCTTATTTAAAAAAGAAACTAATTTTTGTCAAGTGACCAGAATTGGTACAACTTCACTTACAGAAAGAGCACATTTTAGAGGTTATGACTAAAGTCATTTCCAAAAAACTGTTTAAAAACCATCTGCCTTGCTTCTGGTGTCTGTGGCTAAATTCACTTGGATAAATCAAAGACGGACTCACTTTTTCTAAGACTTAGTATTGCAAAGATCAGGAGAAAATCCAGGTCGAAGAATGATTCCTAACACTGAATCCCTGTGCAAAACACAGAAGAAAGAAAAAAGTTCTGACCTTTGGGAGGAAATCAGGAGAGGAAGGATTTTAGACATTTTGAAATTCCTATCCCCACCTATTGAAAAACCACAGATCAGCAATTATTTTCTCAGCATTGAGAAGGGTGCACATTTCTGAACTTGGTGCTTGGGGTATGCTTTGAAAGAAGACCAGGGAAAGTGTAATATGCATTCCTGCAACCACCCTCGGCTGTCTTCCAGGATTATTAAGTACCCGGCACTGTAAACTCCTACTTGTTTCTTTAAAAATTGTTAAAGCAGAAATGCCAGCATGTCAATAGCAGAGTAATATCCAAATCATATATTATTCCTTCCAAGAGGCTGAGAGAAGGCAACGTGCATCCCCCAATGAGGACAAGACTAATCACAGAGCAGTGCCAAGCCTGTGGAGATTTCCCCGGGGAGCTCATCATTTTATCACACGTCACAGCTTCTCTCCATCAACATGCTCTCCAGAGCAGCTTCCCTTCCCTCCACAGGCACCGCCATGCTGGGGAAAGTGCTCTCTAGCAAAATCTACTGGGGATTGAGCTGACCTGACACGAGGAGCCATGGTTACAGCACATTGAGAAGACAGAGAGACACAGAGGCCCCTTGGACCACTGGGACTTGGACACACCAGCATCTAGACCACTGATTGGTAATTCATGGTGACTTCTTGCCTTGAAAGCTTAAGCAAAACAATACTGGCTGCTACCACACATAGACCGTTCTCCTCATACTGCTGCTTATCTTCTTTATCTTTCTGTGGGCATGTCTCTGACAGGCTTTGGAAGCATGAATGTGCTCCTATGCACATGTGCAAATGCATACACACGTGTGCAAACATACGGACATAAACACATAATCAGAAGGGGGGTTGCCAATACAGTTTTTTAGTATGCTTTTGAAATCCCTGCTTAGCTAGATCAAGATCTGCAACTCATATAATCATAGCAGGCTGTAAGATTTTGCCTTGTTGCCTGCCTCTTACACCTGGACCATTCAGGTAGGGTTTGCCTCATTACTTCTCCCATCATCTGAAAAACAAAATCTCCCCTCCGTTTTGCTCATTTTGACTCAGTCTTGCAAGTCCAGAGGAAAGCATTATGTTAGCCATTCAGGATAGGCACAATTAACCTCCCGATGGTGGAGGGGACATCAAGTGGTTCCATTGGGTGAAGCATTTAGAAATCACAAGAGCACATTGGTTGACCTGGCCCCAGGTCACGAGAACTGAGAGCTGCCTCAGGTGATGGAGGTCTCCATCAAATCAAACAATGGAGCATGAGGCCTACAGAAGCGCGATACTGACCTTGGGCTTGAAGGGTCCTGGTATTCTTTGGGGTTCCTGGAGATTGAGTGGAAGTCTTCCCACCTTGAAAACTTCCCAATTGAGACACAGAGTTGTCTCCGTGTAGTCAGCCACAGAAAGGTGAATGTTCACTGAGGTGGCATTGAATTAATCTGTGCAGAGATTAAAATGTTCTTTCTGTCCTTTATTCTCCCAAGTCACACTGCACCCTCTCAGCCCACACTTCGAGGGAGCTAAGATGGACAACAAGGTGCTGCTAAAATATCTTGCTGACAATGAATAGAAATGAAGAGCTTGTCACCAAAGCCTTCTGTGAAGGTGGCAGGGACAGAGAGGGCAATTGTTTTCTGAAGTACAGTTGTCACTCTGTGTTAATAACTGCACATGACCTTTCCGTGACAAAAGTTCTTTGCTGAGATCCACATTGAATGGCTGAAACAGTTTAAAATTTAAGCCCTGACAACAGGGGACAATCCATTTCAGAGAGCAAAGCACTGCACTTTGTTTTCTCCAAAGTCATTGCCTGTCATGGAAGCTCTGTGGAAGGCAAAAGAGAAGCCTGAAAAATAACGTTAGTGCCACTCCCCAGAACATGCTATGCCTGGTAACTAAAGGGTCTCCAGCTTATTGCTGCCATTCAAGTACTTTCTAAAACTCAACCCAGGCTCCCTTTCTTTTTGCTCCAGGGTAAGTGACTGAAAATAACCTATAAATATTTGTGAACCTTTCTCCAATGCCAGACCACTACCTAACCTTCCATCATAGACACCCCCTTCATTAAAATGGAACTCCTTATTCAGGCCCAACTCTTAAATTGTTGTCTTTGTCCCATTCTTGTTCTGCATTCCTTCTGCCAACTTCTCCAGGGTCTCATGCACTCTGATAGACCACTGTCCCCTGAGCACTGATCTCAAGCTATCCACAGAGCTTTATGGTTAAGTATCCTTAGCTGTAACTTAGCTAGGATCCCCTCTCTTTTCATGAACCCATCAAGCTGGCCTTGTTTCTAGGAGCAATAGAAATTCAGTAAGATTATGGGGACCCTGTAGCCAGAGAGAAGGTATTAAGTCCTAGGGAAAAAGCAGAAAGGGTCCACTGTGAGTTATATACTCAAGGGACTTCTGATCAAGCAGTGCAAAGACAACTGGGATAGGAGGTGATGGAAGAGGTCATTCAGTTTCCAGACTGAAGGTAGCAGGAGTTTAGGACCCCAGATGAGGAAAGTCCTAATACTGAAGTTCCTCCACATTGCATGGGACCACACTGGGGCTCAAAAAAGTGAAATGATTTGCTGTTAGCGAGGATCAGCAGTCAGGATGGTGTCATGCTAGCAGAGCTGATAATGATCACAAATATTTCACGAGCATTTACTAAAAGCCAGGGCTTATCTTTTTGCGCTATCTTTCATGTTATCCTCACCATAGCTAAAGAGGTTGGCCCTATTATTTTCTCCTGGTTTATAAATAGGGAAATTAAGAGATAAAGCAGCTTTTCCAAGGTCATGGAGTTAAAAGTGAGTAAATTCAGCTGAGAATCCAGTGGTCAGTCACTTTAATCTGTACACCTTTGGCCCACGCTATTCTTTATCTAACTTCAGTCAAGCAAGAAGAAAATAAATAAACCAAAATGAAGCTAAAACTCCTTACCTATGTGCATGATTTCCTTGTTCTTCATGAGTTGTGGGCCTGGCCTCTGCTGGTTTGGGCCTCCAGGTATCATTAAAAGCATTAATCACAAGTAAGGATTTCCACTAAAGGGCTTTGGTTCCCTCACTTGGAAAATGAGAGGGTTGGACCAGATAATCTCAGTGGTCCTTTGTGATTTTTACTCTCTGATTCCAAACAAAGATTACCATCTTCAAAGACCGTAAATTTCAACCTCCTTTACCAGCCCTAAAGAGGAAGGAAAGGAAGGAAAAATTGATTGTGTGCTTGTTCAAATTTAAGTAATAGAGAACAGGGATGCTACCCTTGTGAATTCCTGGGTGATATGCATGACTTCGAAAAAGAAGAAAAGTATTTCATGCAATACCACAGAGCACCTTTAGCTCAGTCTTTCTTCCTGAAATGAAAATACAACTGAGTGTTTCAAGTTGGTTGGTTGATGTATCACCCCGTTTCTCCTCATCATTCTCATATGATTCAGCAAACATTAGAGAGAAATTTTTCTGCTTAAATTCCTCCCTGTAACAGGAGTAAATATCTTACTTTTATAAAAATACATTTCTTAAAGATAAAATACAGTTCTACATTGCTGTTTCAGATAGATTTGCCATAAGTCAGATACCCTAGTTCAAATAATGGTCTATGAACATAATCCATCTCAGGGAGTCAAGAAGTACAGAACTTGGTCTTATTAAGGTGCTCTGTTATGAGGCACAGTCACTGATACAATGAATTGTTTTTCAACAGGGCTGTGGCTGCCACCATAAGTCTCTGGCTTGAATGAAAAGGCAATTAAGAAAGGAACTAGGAACAGGAAACTCAAACTAAATACTCTTCTTTTTCCACTTCTAACATAATTAAAATGGTGTGTAACTGCCAGTTGGCTAAAACTTAAAAGAAAAAATGTACAAGTAAGTGACAGCAATAAGGTCAACTCTATCTCAGAATCACTCTCTCCTAGCACCACTTGATTCTTCCTTTTCTTTCTGCAGAAGTTTCTGCTGAGGTGTTGGAAACTCTGCATGTGGGAAGTGGAAAAGTAGCATGTTCCAACTTCCTGTTTTATAACCTGCTAGTTAGCCTTGAAGGACATGATGTGCTTTCTGCTGCTTTGCACATGAGCCTTTACCTGGCTTACCTTCTTCAGGAACCATGATAAGAAAGCTTTAATCTCTTAAGAGGAAGAAACATCGTATGAAGGACAATGTTAGCAATCTATTGTTGTGAGTCCTCTAAAACTTGGTGGCTTAAGGAAATACAAAATTATTATCTCACAGTTTCTGTGGGTTGGAAATATGGGCATGGCTTAGCTGGACCATCCCCTCAAGGGTCTGTTGTCAAAAGACCATGATCAAAGTTCAACTGAAGGTGGCCTGGCTTCCTAAGGCACTCAGTGGTTATTGTCAGGTCAGGCCTTTGAGCGTGGGAGGACTGAGTACCTCAGATCTCGGATGGCTGTGATGGAGACACCTGCCCTCTCTGGCACGGCACCTTATTTCATCAAGACCAGCAAGCCAGAGAGTCAGCTTGCAATCTTTTACAATTTAGTCACAGAACTGGAATCACTTTACAACACCCTCTTGATTAGAAATAAACTACTAGTTCAGTCAGTCCCTGCTCAGGGGAAGAAAATAACACAAGGATGCAAGTACCAGAGTCAGGGCATCATTGGAGGTCATGTTAGACTTCATCTGCCACAAGAACAAATAGGAATTCTAAGACTTGACCATGCATCTAATTAATTAGCCTTCTTCCCAATTTTTCCAGCAAAATCATCATTCTAAGAGGAATTATAATCCTACATGCACCCCCCCCACTCCCACCACTATCTACACAGGCATGTCATTGCTACTACTTAAAAATGGAAAATCTTCCTTTATGGTACCTATAAGTACACTGTTGGATTATTTCTCTCAGAATTTTTAATAGTAACTCTTATAGTTTAGCTGTTATTGATACCAATGTGACCAATGTGATAAGACTGTTCTGAATTCATCAATAAATCCCTGTGGAAGCTTGGACAAGTCAATTTCCTACTTTGAACCTAAAAATATCCTTATTTGAAAAAAGAGTTTGCATTAAATGTAGACAAAGATCCCTATGATGTTGCCCTTGTGTTATTTTATTTTGAAAGAAGAAACAGGATTGAAAACCTAGTTGGATTTCTTATGGTAGATATAGCCAGCTATAGTACCCACTCTTTATCTGTTAGAATTCTTTGTAGAAACTAATTCTGACTAGCTCAAGCTCAAAATAATGGTTTGAGGAAAGAGGGGATTTATTAAAAGAATAACAAAGGCTCACAGAGTAAAAGGAAAATACAGTAGCAGGGCCACTGTGGGGGAAAGAACCAAGTCCTCTTCAGAGCTTGGAGTGGTGGGTCCATCTCTCCTCCATACTGAGGGTCAGTGTGATGTTACATTCCCATATGTCTCTTCTGATTAAACAAATATTTAAATCATAGGGGAGATATTCTGATTAGTTTCACTTAGATTATCATTCTACCCTCAAGTCAAGGAGGAAGAATCTTATGATTACCAATCCCATTGGAATCACACACAATGGGGGAAGAACCAGTAGATTAAAACAAATAACAGTACTTCTTGGACATTTGTGGGGGATAATTCAGTAATGTATTATTCAAGAAGGTTTTTTCCATTCTGATTTATCAGGCAAGTTAGAGCATGGAAAATATTCAGTTTAACAAAGTTATCTTTGTTCTAAAAACACCTTCATCGATCAGGTATCCTTTAGAGTTGCCACAACCATTCCATTGAAACTAAGACCTATGAGGGCAGAAATCTCTGACTTACTGATGCGTTACAGGTGCCTATCATAGGGCCTGTCATATAGTTAATTTGACATATTGATTGAATAAATACACCTACTGCACATTGGTCATACAAATGTACACTGATGCAAGTGATCCATTTCTCACATAGTCAATATGTCTAAAGTCAATTGGTAAGGGGGAGATGGCTTGTTCATAAGAATTACCCCATAATTAATACCATTAGGAATTTTAAAACTGCACTGAACTCTGACACTTGATTGCTTATTTTGGAAGGGGTGCTGGTTCTGGGGATCGAACTCAGGGGCACTTGACCACTGAGCCACATCCCCAACTCTATTTTATATTTTATTCCTGTTTCAGCCTCCTGAGCCACTGGGATTATAGGCATGAGCCACCACACCCAGCTGAACTTTGACATTTTAAACCATGTTTATACAAAATTCCATCAAGGCTCTTCCTAAAGTTTCTTTGGTTGAGTCCATAAAACATATTTCCTTTGCATTTGGTGACAATGATGTGTGACAGTGCGCATCACTGAACATTTCATGACAGGCCTCAGGAACCAACAAGGATTGAACATGAGGATTCTTCTGCCCGATCTCATGTTTGTTCCAGAACATGCCCTCATGCTCAGGTTGCTGTCTTTTTGGAAAATATCCCTGAAGATGTTCACGCCATTGGACCTAGTATGATGACAATTTGGAAATTGTCATAGGAAAATAACCAGAGATGTTCAGGGATGTATATTGTGGTGTTATTTTAATAGCAAAATTCAAAGCAATTAAAATGTAAAATAGTTGGAGACAAGATAAATAAGCACTTTGGGTACATATAATTAAATACTCAGTAGCTTTTGAAATTCTTGCTTATTGGTAGTAAAATGTTACCATTCCCATTCCACTAGTGAGGAAGCCAAAGTCAGTGGAATTCAGGTCCCTGTACAGTGGTAAAGTGTCACAACCTCTAAGCTGGAAGACTGACTTCTGACCATTTAATCCAACTCAAATTCGTGAGAGAGCCTTCTGCATACTATTTCAGGTAATCCTCCAACATGTTTGCTACCTCTGATGGGTGGTATAACAGGCAGAAAAATGGACCCCCAAATTAGTCACTGCCTAAACCTGGGTAGCTGTAAATATATTATTTTACATGGCAAAGATGAATTGAGCTTGCAGATGGGATCAAGATTGCTAATCACTGACCTCAAAATAGGGAGTTTTTCCTGGACTGTGTGGTGGACCCAGTAGAATCACAGGTCCTTAAAAGTGAAGCAGGAGTTCAGAGGGAGACATGACTATGTAACAATGATCAGAGACATGCCACATTGCTGACTTTGAAGATGGAGGAAAGTAGGGACAGGAGCCAAGGAGAGGGGGTAAGGAAACAGAATGCACCCCAGAGATTTTGGACAAACTCAGCTGACACATGATTTAGCACAATGAGACTCATTTTGGATTTCTGACCTCCAGAATTGTTCAGATAATAAATTTTCAACAAGCCATTAAGTTTGTGGTAATTTGTTAGAGCACCCATAGGGAACTAACACAGATGGGTAGCTCTCCATTTACCAAAGTGCGTTCCACATTCCAGATCTTGCCAGGCAATGTGGAGGAATAAGCTAAATATATGTTGACCAGAATAGACTTGAAAGACAGACTTTGGGATGCATATCTGAAATCTTAATGGAAAAGCATATTCGAACCCATTGAAATTGTATGACATGACAGATCTCACCACATTATCTTGCAATTGGGTTCTGCTTTGCTGTCTCAGTTCGGGCTACCTTTTCAAATGTGCTCATGCATGGTGTCTTGACTTCCTCTGGTTTCTTAAAAATTCATACACGTAGAAAAGGTGATTAATTAAATTTCTTTGTTGAGTGAATAGCCGGTAATAATTGATGGAGATCTATTGAAATGCTAATTCATGACCTGTAGCCTGGACATTCTCCTAGGGATTTAAAAGAGGGGTTTCCTCTTACATAGTCTACCAGCCTTGAATTGTTAGGAAATACAAGATTCATTAGATCACATGGGTATACATTAATCATTAGACATCATATTTGCACATAGTTAATTTATTACCATTTTATGTGTAACATACAATACTTAGGAGTACATAGACACTTGCATATACTAAGGAGCTTATAACCTAGGAAAAGTGGGCTTGATTTCTCTAAATGGTTTTTGTTTACATACCTGAACCAAAAGATGCATTTCTAATTATGTCAGGACATCACCCTGTTGTTAAAAGATCACAAATTAAATGGCAAGAACTGAAGGCAACCCGGAGTTTTTTGAGAGCAATCTTAGAGCGTGGAGAATTCATAAACCAAGTAAACCTTCTGACATAACTATAAAATGTGGTATAAACCCTAGAAAAAAATGGCCATCTTGAAAGGGTAACAGCACTTTTATGAGAATTCCAACCGCACCATGGCAACATCAACCCGTCAAAGCAAATGAAGGATAGTAAAAGTAAAATTAAACATGATGAAGGGGACACCAGCTTGCTAACAGCTTTCCAAGCAGTAAAGCTTTCAAATGTTATCTCTTCATTGGTCTGTTCAATCACACATGCCTGCTACCAAGCTTTATCATATTATGTATCTTTCTCATCACCGCAGCCTGCCACGGGTTTGATGGACTTGTCTGTATGTTCACAAAGGAGGGAAGAGCAAGCTCCCCTATCCCCCATGGCACTCCCTGCTTGTGTGCCCTGTTCCTCCTCTGTAATTCTTCCTCCCACCGTCCTCTCTTGCCCTTGTTCTGGTGCCCAACATGAGTCTGTACTATCCACAAAGATTGCACTGCAGCTCCGAGTTTTGGGGACTAAATATAGATCAAAGTCCCATCCTACCCTCCATCATCCTAGAAATAGGTTCCAACATGAGTCTGACTTTGTCCTCTCTCTTTGCTTCAAAACAATCATCATCTATCATCCTTCCTCATGATTCTTTTCTTCCCAACTAATCCCTCTTCCCAGTCCTTCTGTAGCCTCCTGCAGGGTACGTTGTGAAAGCATTTTCATGTGTTAACTCATGGACTAGCTAATCCCCGGATTGAATACCTTTCCCTGTTTGCAAGGACCCAGAAACCTCAAGGTTACATTTATTCTCAGATCTAATCAACCACCAGGGTGTCAGGACAAAATTCTGGCCCTTTTCTTTCAATATCTTAAACCTCTCCCCAACTCTATTTCCCAGTTCCAAACAAATAAGGCTCCTATTCATTGTGTGTGTGGTGTTTGCACATGCCAAATTCCTCAGCCTTTAGACCATATGAGTTATTCAACTCTATGGGAAGGAAAAAGAAAAACAAATGACTAAACATCCAACTCAGCCTTCCCATAGCCCACACAGTGACAAGGAAATACAGCAGAAAAATAAAAAGCTGAGATACCATGCTGTGGTGCTTACAAATAGTCAATAGGGGGTGGAAAGGGAAAGGAGAAACCAAGAAAAGAAAGGCAAAGTTGCTGCTGCCAAGTGTCTCATAAAATTGCCATGTTTTAGCCTGAGTTTATTGTCTGTTAGTGTTGGTAATTGAATTGCTTTCTCCACTGCGGGCTGGTATGTGAGCACACCTCCCTTTTCTATGATCAACATTGAAGTGTGTTCCCAGTTAAATCAGCTCCTTTGATTCATTCATCCGTTCAACAAATACTTATTGAGCTTCCACTGTTTGCAGAGTAAGACTCAGAATGCATTTGAAGTCTGAGAAAGGGCAGCATGGAACTTATCCACGGTGCTTAGGGGAGAAGGTTCCTAGATGGGCTTTGAAGGCTCCCTCCATCACTCCTCCCTCACCTCAATTACTGTTTACCTTGTGTGAGTCCAGCCTCAGGCGTTGGCTGTCCAAGTGCTAGACTCAGCCAGGAACCCAGATAGCTGCCTCTACTGATTTTCTCTTATTGGGTCCTTAGAGGATGACTGTATATTCCCCATCTTTTATAGACAGTTTCTGATTACAGAACACATATTGAAGTATGAGTGTGCTTAAAGAATGAGTGAAATCATGGTTCCAAAGAGAGTCATGTGATTGTACACACACACACACAGACACACACACACACACACACACACACACACACACTTTAAAAAAATTTCTATTGCTACATTACAATTAAGCATAATAGTGGGACTCATTGTGACATATTCTTACATGCACATAACATAATTCCCTTCTATGTCTCTTTCCTTTCTCTCCTTCCTCCCTCTGGTTATACTTTGTTTCAGTCGATCCTAATATAATCAAAGCTATCAGCATCTTCCAAAGAGTAAGAATTTGGTTATATGGTTTAGGCTGTCGAAGCTAACACATTGTTGAGGGGTTGTCATCATATAAATCAAAAATTTAGAGTTGGGAACAAGCTTGAAATCTTAATAACTAGAGGACTGCTTTTCTTTTTTAAAAAAATATTTTTTAGATGTTGATGGACCTTTATTTTATTCATGTATACGTGGTGCTGAGAATCGAACCCAGGGCCTCACGCACATAGGCAAGTGCTCTATCACTGAGCCACAACTCCAGCCCTAGAGGACTGTTTTTCTAATCACAGTTTTTCACCTGTGGTCTTGAACTAGTCACTTTTATTTTAAAATATACACATAAATATAAACAAAAGCATCAATATAAATATGCATCCACCTATAACTTTGGCACTGACTGTATAAATGCTTTGTACAAAGGTGTTAGTTTGCTAGAACTGCCATAACAAAAGACCACAGGACTGAATGACTTCAAAAACAGAAATTTATTTTCTTACAATTCTGGAGGCTAGGAGTTCAAGATCAAAATGTCTGTGGTTTTGATTTCTTGTGAGACTTCCCTCCTTGGTTTGCCAATGGCCACCTTCTCACCATGTCTTCACATGGTCTTGTCTCTGTGCACACATAGCCCAGTGTCTCTTCTAATAAGGACCTCATTTTAACTTAACCCCCTCTTTGAAGACCTAATCTCCAAATACAGTTATATTCTGAGCTGGGTTAGAACCTCAACATATAAATTTCGAGGGAACATACCAGGTTCATAAAATGAGGTTCTGGGGACCCAGATTAAATGGAGCATAACCACTTCTCCTCAATGATCCAGTCATGAGACAGCAGTAAGCTTCAGTATACAATGGTGTAAGAGGTATGGCCATATGGACTAACACTGAGCTGTGAGAGCTCTGAGGCAAAACTGGAAGTCAACTTGACAGGGCCACAGGTGGTATCGGTAGGAGGGTGGTTTTTATACTGGGTCTTGCAGCCTTGGTAGGAATTTGCCAGAGAGTGAGGGGAGGGGATGAGGAAATAGGAAAGGATGAGAAAAAGGAAGGGCTCTTCATAAGGGCAGACACTTAGGACCATTGCAGTGGCCTAGGTGGGCAGTACTGGTTGATTCATAGTAATGACTTCTTGTGACGTTTGGGAGAAGAGAAATGTACACCAGTCATTGTCAGCCAAGTGCACCCGTCACTGTTTAAATCTCACTGGAGCCTGGTTGAGACTTGGTGAGACTTTGTGTGCAGTGCTGTCCTAGGGTCCCTGAGCAGATGGAAAAGACACTGACCCTGTCTTTTCACAGTCTAGATAGGACTATCAATCACATCCATGATAACTGGAATAACATTCCAAAGCAACAAATGGATAATTCTAAAAAGAACTAACTTCTTCCCCTCTGGGCACATGTTTCTTCATGGTTTAAAAAAAAGAATGTTAGACTAAATCTTCTCTAAGTTTGGCTCAAGGATAAAATGGACTATGACAGTTTTATCAAAATTGAGTAATAAACTCAAAAGAAAAAAAATTTCCTACATTACCTTGCAATTTTAAAGTGATTTAAAAGCACAGACTCTGGAGCCACATTACCTGGGTTGGAATCTCAGATTTGCCTCTCATTGGTTTCAGTAGCTCCGCCAAGTCACTGAACCTCTCTTTGTCTCTGTTGCCTCATCTGTAAAATGAACATAGAGGGGATAATAATAATATGTATATTCGTATATTGTAAAATTAAATGAGTCAATATTTCTAAAGTACTTAAAACTAGTGCCTGGCATAATATAGGTGATATTTATAAAATTTTTTTTATAGATTATAAAAAATAAAGTCTTCATGAATATAACTCATTTGCAAAAATGATTTGAAAACTACTCACCTATGAAGCAAAATAATTGGAAAATCAAGATAAAACAAAACTATAAAATGCATAAAATTCAAATTTATAATGTGATAAGTAATGTTGTTTTTGTTGAAACTAACTCATAGCAGTTGTCATAATTATATAGAGTTAGCTTCAAATCTGGTTCTGCATTGAATTTGTTTCTGTATCTTTGGCTTCAGTAATACTCACAGAGGAGGTCTGTGTGTGTAAGTAAGCTTTTTGGAACACTGAATACCTTCAAGATTTTGTTTGCTAATTCAGAGCAACCAGGTCTCGTTCTTTATCAGCAATCTACCAGAAAGCCCTCCTGGAATGCCAATTTAAATTAAAGATAATGTCATCAACACATTTTTTTGTGAAACCTGAATGAAATTGTTCTCTAAATCACTAAGTTGCTCAAGGCTGAAATGTGGGGATCATCCATAATTTCCACCTTTTCATTCCCATCCTTAAACTGAACTAATCCTAACAAGTTTACCTTCAAAATATTCTCTGAGTTTGTCTTCTCTTTCTAGTTACTGAGTAGCCATCTTTGTTTCTCTGCCCAGCCTCCTAAAATATCCCTTTCTATTCACACACTCCCAAATTTCTTTATAGAAATTGACAAAAACTTTAGAATTTATCATGGTAATGATTGCACAACTCTGTGAGTACCAAGAACCTTTGGATTATACACTTTTGTGAACTGTGTGGTTCATGAATCATACTTTAATAATATTTAAACACACACACACACACACACACACACACACACACACACACACACAATCTGATCACCTGAAGGGCCTGGTGTTATTGGGAATGTCCCATTTTTCCAAACTCTCTCAATACCATCTCCCCTCACATACTACTTCCAGTCATGCCAGTTTGTGTACATTTCTTCCCAAATACAGTTAGGACTTCCTAAGCCTTTGAAGCATTTGACTGTGACCTTTCCTCTCTTTTTGGAATGTTCACTTCACATGGCTGGGTTCTTCTTATCCTTCAGATATTTCTGTAAAAGTTATCTCCTCAATGAAGCCTTCTCGGACAACTTTAATAAAATTGTCCTTGCTCCCTGTCTCATTTTTTATTCTCCAGTATACTACATTACCCATTTCCTTCATGGCACTTGCCATAACTTATAATCAAGTTATCTTTGCATCTGTTTATTTTTATCACCTATGAAAGAAAGCAAACTCCCTGAGGGCAGGCATCAGGTCAGATGCCATGCACCAATGAGTACCTGGTACCTAGCACAGTATGTGGCACATAGTAGGTACTTAGAAGATCTAATGAATAAATCTTTCATCTAAACCCATTATTGTTGGAGTTCAGGTCAGAATTTTTTCATCTTATATCTATGCTACATTAACTCCAAAATGTACTTCTAGTTGGTCCATACAAATGTGGGATGGAGGTAACACATCTTGAAGAGTGAACCCAGCATCTGGTGCCATGTGGCAACATTGTTCTTTTGCATTTGACACATTATATTATTTTCCTATGGTTGCTATGTCAGATTCTCACAAATGCATCAACTTAAAACAGCACAACCTCTGAGATTCTGTAGGTCATAAGTCTGCCATGGGTCTCACTGAGCTAAAATGAAGATGGAGGGCTGCATTCCTTTCCAGAGATCTGAGGAGAACCCATTTCCTTGTCTGTCCTAACTTCTAGAGGCTTCTTCCATTTCTTGGCTTATAGCCCCATCTTTTCATCTTCAAAACCAGCAGTGGTGAGTTAAGTCCTCATGTTGTATCTTTATCACCCTTATTTAGTTGTGTATCTCTCTCTGAGTATAGTCAGTGATTCTGAGTGATTTAGGACTCATGTGATTAGATAATGGCCACCAGAATAAATCCAGGATAATCCCCCACTACAAGGGGTGCAACTTCAGTCACATCTGTGATATCCTTTGGTCATGCAAAGTGACATATTCATAGGTTCTGGTGATTACTCAATACTTCCAGCATTATTTTCTATTTAAATTACTATAAAACCTTCCTTTCACTGGACATGGTGGTATATGCCTCTAATCCCAGCAGTTTGGGAGGTTGAGGCAGAAGGAGTGCAAATTCAAAGACAGCCTGGGCAACTTGGTGAGGTCCTGAGCAATTTGGTAAAGATCCCACCTCATAAAAAAAAAAAAAAAAAAAAAAAAAAAAAAAGGACAGGGGATGTGGCTCAGAGATTAAGTGCCCCTGGGTTCAAGCCCTGGTACCCAAAAAAAGTAAAAACCCTTTGTTCTCAGGTCTGCAATGATGCCATTGTCCCTTGTTATCCTGAAATAATTGTAAACACAAAGCATGTAATAGACCTTAAAAGCACATAGTTATCTATACCTATATAGAAAAAGGTGCACATGCACATATGTAATAATGCCATAATGTTTAAAAATTCACTGTCTCCTATATCATGGATGAGTCTCAAAGACATTTTTGAAAAGAAATAAGCCAATCAAAAAACAAATACTGTATGATTCCATTGGTATGAGGTACCTAGAGTAGTCAAAGTCATAGAAACAAAAAACAGAATGGAAGTTTGCAGGCACTGGGAGAGAGGAGTATAAGGAGCCATTGTTTAGTGGGTACAGTGTTTACTGGGTACAGTGGACAATATGAAAAGATGAACGGTGGTGATGGTCACACAGAAATGTGCCATTAAGGTTGCTGCGCTGTACATTTCAAGGTAGCTAAAATGGGAAATTTTAAATTACCTAAATATTCCCACAACAAAAGTTCTCCCAAATATATGAATGAATATGTGTTCAGACTCTGGGGGTGGAGTCCCTAATTTGAGCAGTGGAATGTCCTATACATGCTTTTGATCACTGAGCAGACAGCAGGGATGTTGCAGGAGGTAGCTGCTTGCTGAGGTGATGCTGCAGGGCACTTACACAGGAACCTCTTTTGGTGTTTCTGTTGGATGGATTCCTGGAGTTACCCCTTGGTATGATGAAGTCCTTCATAAGTGGAGGTTTCACCACAGTTATCCTATAACTTTCTGAGTTCAAACTTTTTGCTACAGTCAATTCTAACCTATAATCCTCTTTCCCCAGGCACCCACTGGGATGCAGCCTGTGGTCCTCACCATCCCAAATCAATACATTTCACCATTCATTAGATGCATGTCTTTGTAAAAAGCTTTGCTTTTGGCTCTGGGTTGGGGATGAGGCTCCAAAAGATATGTGGATCTTGGGCCACTGGCCCTTAATTGAGCCACAGAGATTCTATGTTTAAAGCAGAGTCATGGTTCACCAGGATGCAGTGAGAAATCATCAAGTTCCACCTCCTTGTTTTATATGCTGAGTAATCAAGACTGAACTTTCCGAAGGGACCAGAAACCCTAGAGACATCCCATTGCCTTTTCTTACTAGAAGCACTATAGTCTAGGTCCAGATGTTCTGGGATGATCTCCAGACTTCTACCATTTGGTTATATGACCTTGACTCAAAGGTGGAAAACTTTCTGGACACTTTGGTTAATGCTGAGGTAGATAGGACCCTTCCATCCTCTCTGCAGGTTGTACCAAGCGGTCCCAGCCCTCGTCCCAGGTCAATGCTTGGGGTTTGCATGTTCACCTCCTTCTACTGTGAATTTCCTAAGCACTAAGAATAAATGTCTTGCTGGCAAAGAGACTCTGTGGTCAAAAATTTATTCAAATGGAATAAATAAAGAGGTTTCTCTAGGACTTGTTAGTGCATTTATTATTCCCATTACATTAAACAGGTGAATAGGTAGGAGGTGGAAACCCACACATTGGCTTCTGAACTGGAAACATTTCTTTTTAGGGCACGTTGAGAGGGACCTTGAAACATTTTTATTTATTTATTTTTAGATTTTCATACACAGGAACACAGTTATTACCTTGTAGTCCTCTTGGTGCCAAAAACATAGCACTCTGTTGAGTATGTGATTGGGTATTAAATATGTTTAATGAAAGAATGAGTGAAGTTATGATTTTCCATGATCTATGAGGATCATGTGTTATTTTAATTTGTGGCTTTAAAGTGTTGAGCAGAAGTATTTGAATGAACATGAATTGTTAAACTGGAAAATACTTGGTGTAGTTTGTGTCACCGTCAATGCCACTACAAGCAATGCCATCTGATTATTATTAACCCATTTTGTCCCATCATCCCAGATGTGCAACACCTATAAAAAATTAAATCGAGCAAATATGTCACCTATGGTAACTTTGAAATAATTACTGTTTGCAGAATTGAAAACTTGGAACTTCATGAAATAATAAGTGCTTCATGGAAAATTATTTCTTTTAACCATTGCTCTTTGAGTGGTATTGATTACCTCCCACATTTATTACTTTATTACACATAGTTTTAAAGCAGAATCTGGTACAAAACAGAGGTGAATAGATCATTTGCTGAATCCTTGCTTTCTGTGTTGTTTAGGCATGAACAATAGGATACCTGTGTGTTGAAGCTTTCACCTATAAGTCTCATTCATCCGGTTATATTTTCTTGGAATTATAATTGTCCTTACTGTAACTATATGTGTGATAATTATTGTTACTACAACTATGCATGTGTTCATATTTGAATAGTGTGTTTGTGTTGCGTATACACAAGCACGTATTCAACAGTATGTATCATTCATCGTGCACTCTGCACCAAATATCATGACAGGCACTTGATATATATTACTGTCATTCTCATAAAAGTCCTGCAAAACTGGCATTATTATCTCCATTCTAAGAAAAAACTAAAGCAGAGATGTTAGGAAATCACCCAGAAATACAGGGACCTTGTGCTTTAATTCTCTGAAAGGATCCTCAGGAACTACTTACTCAGCTTAAAACAGACTTGCTTAGCTGGGCACGGTGGTGCACGCCTGTAATCCCAGTGACTCAGGGACCAGAGGCAGGAGGATGGTGAGTTCAAAGTCAGCCTCAGCAACTTAGTGAGGCCCTAACCAACTCAGTGAAACCTTGTCTCAAAATAAAAAATAAAAAGGTCTGGGATGTGACTCAGTGGTTAAGTGCCCCTGGGTTAAATTCCCAGTACCTGCCCCCCACCCCGCCAAAAAAAAAGAAACAGACTTGCTCATATCTTGCATTCATCCTGTTTCCTGTGGTGAGTCATGGCCCATACCCAGATCAAGGATATCCAACCTGAGTATTGGGCAGACAGTCAACAAGCAGCAGAGAGTACTATTTGGAGCCTAATGCTATATTGCTCTAACTCAAGACCATCCATGGCCTAGAGGAAGGGCAGTTTTCCTAAAGTCATAATGAACATTTCCGTGGTTCTGCTCCTATGCCCAGCATTATTTCCAGATTCTTTTTACTTTGCTGAACCAATCCTTGCAACATCCACATGAGAGCTACAATTATTTAAATCATTTTCCAGATAAGGTTAAACAGAGACCTAGAGAGCTGGAAGAATTTGCCCAAGGTCAGAGTTAGGAGCAGCAGGAACTGGAAACATGGCAAAACTAGATTTAGCAGCAGAGTCCTAACCCCTGCACTGGTACCCGCCGCTTCAGCTCACCTACGGCTTCCTTAAATCCAGCTCCTCCTCGGTTGCCAAGTGCCAATAAATCCAGGGTTCCTTCTAACCACGTTATGTGTCGTAACCATTACCTTGTGTTGTTTCATTACCGTAACTGTCTCCCAAGTGGCTCAGAGCTGGTTTTCCCATCTGTGCCTCCATGAACCCCCACTGAAGCTGATGGGCCACAGGCATTCAGCTGCTCTCCCTGGCAGTACAATTTCACTCCTCCCCACTGCTCAAACTACTCCTGGAGTTTTGCCTTCTGATGCAAGGTTTACAAGGGAGTCATAATCACACAATAACCCTCCACCATGCAGCGCTGACAATGCAATCATCTCTCAGCAAATGACCTGAGCAGCTCCTGCATGGGGCTGTCTGGACCACTTGGCAAAATCAGGTTGTTACCAGGATGCCTTCTAACCAAAAGAGGACAATGGAGCTCTCCATTACCCAGAACGGGAGCACAGTTTTCTCTGGCTTCTGTGCCCACATACTGAGATTCAGATAGAAGTCACAAAGGGAGGGCAGAAGTATCTCAAGACAAAATGCCTTTGTCCTGTCTCCTTAACTAAAAGAAGTTGGACATGATTTGCAGAAGTCTCTTAAAGACCAATTCTAATAGTCTCTGCACATGTTTTTCCTGAGGAGTGGATTCCTGGGGTTATGGGACAAGTTGGTCTTCTGATAGTCCAAATTTCATCATTATTTATAGTTGATGGATAGGGGAAAAGATTGATTCAGAGACCTGTGGGTTGTTCTAACAGGGTGCAGAGTCCCTTTGCGTTATTAATGCTGACCAGAAAAGGAAGAAACTCCATCTCATTGTGTTATTAAAAAAAATACCCCCCTAGCATCATATTATGAAAAGATCCTAACATATGGAGAAGTTGAAGGGATTTTATTGTGAACATCCTTATTTCATCCCTTAACCCCACTTAGGCTTTATTTTGTACTTGTTTATGCCATAGATAGCCATTGTTCATCCCTCTATTCAGTTATCAATCCATCTTTTTTTTTTTTGAGGGGGGTTACTGGGGATTGAACTCAAGGGCACTCAACCACTGAGCCACATCCCCAGCCCTATTTTGTATTTTATTTAGAGACAGGGTCTCACTGAGTTGCCTTGCCTTTGCTGAGGCTGGCTTTGAACTTTTGATTCTCCTGTCTCAGCCTCCCAAGCCGCTGGGATTACAGACGTGCGCCGCCGTGCCTGGATAATCCACTTTATTTTTAAACGCACTTCACGTTGCAAATTTTGATGCACTTTATCTCAAACATCTACCACTAATTAATTCAATATTTATTTATACTGCTGCCTCACTTTTTAGCTGCGAGGTGACATTTGCATACAATATAATATAGACATCTTAAGTGGGCCCTTCCCTGAAGTTTTTATATATGCATCCACCCATGTGAGCAAACTTCTATTGACATATAAAGCATGAAGTTCAAAACATGAACTATAGAACACGAGATGCAGAACATCACTCCAGAAAACTCCCTAATGCCATGTCCAGTCCATCCCAACTCTATCACCCTAGAGGTAATTGCTATTCTGATTTTTTTCCTGCCACAGTTTTATCTACTGTACAGTATCAGTTAATTGGACTCATGAAGGAAGACTTTTTTAAAAATACATATAAGGTATCTTCCTTTGGTATAACATTTTTTTAAGATTTATCCAAGTTGCTGTGCATATCTGCAATCCATTCCTTTAATTGCTGAGCTCTATCCTCTTATAAGGATATACCACAATTTTTTCATCTACCACCTGTTGGTGAGCACCTGGGCTATTTCCAGATTTTGGCTGTTGTGAATAAAACTGCTATACATATTGGTGTAGAAATCTTGGTGCGGACGTGTGTTTGTGTTTTGCACCCAGCTTACTGGAAACTTCTTGACCAATGTCTGTTTTCATTTCCCTTGGGTAAAGACATAAAGTAGAAATCGTGCTCCATCCTCACTGACACTGGGTGGTGTCAATCTTTTCCAAGATGGCGGAGGTTCCTCTCTGAGGTGTCTATTTACACTTCCAAAATGATTAATGAGGTAAAGCATATTTTCATGTGCTTATACCCATCCATATATCCTATTTTTAAAATGTCTATTCAAATCTTTTGTCTTCTTCTTCTTCTTCTTCTTTTTTTTTTTTTTTCTTTAAATGAGAGCCTGGTCAAACCTTGGCTCTCTTTCCTGGGAAACAGATTCACAACACATGTGCGCATGCGCATGCATTAGGAGGCTCCAATTCCTCTCGGCACCTCCACCCCCTGCCCAGGCTCAAAAGAACCTGAAGAGATAATTTTTGAATAAATGTTGGTTGCACTCCTCATTTGCTGGGCGCTGCCAACAGGCAGCAGGAATTGACGGCTTGTTAGTAAAGCCTGGCCCCTTTGTGAGATGTTTTCAGAATGATTGATTTACAATAAAGTGGTTCCTGGTGGGTGCATGCAGGTGGAACTGATGCGGATCGATTCCAGTGGCGCTAACTAATCAGCTGTTTAAACTGGCAGGGAGAGCGCTCAGTGACAGACACAGTGCGACCATCATTTTCCCCCTAAGATTACAAATTAACTTGTTCGGGTGTGCTGGGGTGTGTGACAACTTGGGGCCAGCCTCAGAGCAGGGGAGGGCAGCTGTGGCTTCAGGGAGGCCTCCGTGGGATTCGCTTTTCCTCTAAGGCTGGACCTGCGCATGCAGCAGAAAAGAGATCTCATCATGGAAGATGTGGGGCTTTTTCCTCATTGAAATAACCCCCTCCCAAGTGATGGACCAGCTGAATTTTAAAGGGTCCACTCCTCTGTTTCTCTCTATCTCTCTCTCTCTCTCTCTCTCTCTCTCTCTCTCTCTCTCTCTCTCTCTCTCTCTCTCTCTCTCTCTCTTTTTCTATCAGCTATTTGCTTGACCCCATGGCATCTGGTGTCTCCTCCCTGTTTCCTTTCTCCACACAGGATGAACACAGAGGGAATCAAACCAGCCTCCGTTTTTGAAAAAAAAAAAAAAAAAAAAAAAGGAAAAAAAAAAAAACAATATTCTCAAATTCAAGGACTTTGATTTGAGGGTGGTTGTTTATTTGTTTATTTATTTATTTATTTTTTTGTTCTGTTTGTTTTAAGACTCTTGCCTCTGTGGAAGGATTAAATTGTGATGCTCTTTCACCCTGCAAGTCTTTGCTCTTGAAATATGAACTTCAAAATTGATCCTGAAAATCATGGGGTTGTGGGATAACATGGCTAGATAATGTCTGGAGAATAAAGATAGGGGAACTGATGTAACCATGACCCAGTCACAGCCACCAACTGGAAGGTCAAGCCTACCAATGGATTCTGGAACAAATACTGGCGTAGTGCATCCAAATCACAACTACTAATCCACAAAAGCTTGTTCTTATGCTAACTCAATGAGATGCACAGGGACCACATTTCATCTATGTACATAGTAGAAAATAAATGACACCCTGAAGTAGTGATGTTGGAAAGAGAGAAGATAGCACCTCAAAGTCTAGTAAATATCAAATAGATCAAAATTTCAGTGCAAAAATCCAATTTCTAAAGGTCTTCAAAACATTTAGATGATTATTCAAGACTTGAATTAAGAAAGACTTTCTAAGAATAAAAGCAAAGGGAAAACTGACCAAAGCTAATATTTATGAATTTAATATATAAAAATTCTGGTTTTATTGTGCTGTATTTTTGTTTTCACAGAATAATACAAAGATTAAAAGTCAACAACTAATCAGCAACATTTACAACAACCTTGCTGAAGGGTTAGCATCACTTACTATGTAAAATCTTGTTGAAAAACATAAGAAAAATGAGAATCTCCATGGATACATTGAGGCCAAGGATCTGAAGAGTTAAGCTGTAAGAGAGGAAATAAAAATATTGAATTGCTATTTCTTTTAAGTTCCTCAGTAGACAAATGATTGAAATTAAGATGAGATGCCTTTTTGTCTATCAAGTTAGCAAAGATACAAATATAGGAATAGTGTTAGCAATTATATAATATATATAATAAAATAGACTCACATTCATATAGATGTAGGTAAAACTGTACAAATTTTTGGCCTATCTGCTGCTTGTACTGATTTTCCAGTCTTATCTCAAATTGCATTCTGCTCTGCTCTCTGTCAGGGGTAAGGGATAGATTTTCAGTAAGTCATCATATGCATTCTCCATATGCCTACGAACCCCCCAGACTTACTCTGTCTTCCCTCCCTCTCATGTCCTCCTCTTGTTTTCCTGTCTTCCTGTCCTTCTGCTCTTTGTCCTCCTCCATTTCCTCGATCCTTCCCTTCTTCCATGTTTTGACATCCCCTCCCTTTCCATTCTTCCTCCCCTGATTCTCTTCCACTCCATCTCTTCCTCCAGGCTACCTAGGTCAGACTTAACTCATCCTGAAAATTTCAGATCAAACATTACTTCCTCAATGTAACCTCCTTATTCTCCCTCAAAGAATCACACTATCTGCTTATCTGCTCTCATAACACCTTGTAACTTTTCCTTATAACTCTAATCACAATTGGGATTTACAATTATCATTTACAATTTACAATTTACATTTCCAATTATCTAACTAATATGTTTCTCCCTCATAGAACTTTTTTTGGGCCATACCACTGTTAAGAAATCATAGAATCCCTACAGTCCAACAAGGTGTCAGGAAACAAGAGTTAATATAAATTTGCTGGATGTCTTTACTGCTGACTTCCCAAAAGGCTGCTAATGATAAAGTGTTGACAAACACTATTATTAAACCTACTGTAGTAACAGAGAAAATCCACTCAAAAGTCTTAGTCATGTCTCAGAAGAAGGCAGTCACCGGTGGAAATCCTTGGGGTTTAGAGATCTGGGCTCAAGTGGTTTAAGGCAGGTTTTTCAGTGCGAGGATTTTATTGAGAATGGCCAAAGTCTGTGATACAACAGTAGCTGATACTAATGAATAAAAATAGTGAGATAAGGATCTTGAAGCAAGTCTTGGTAAGTCAAAGTAGTTTAATATATGAGCCATTTGTACCCACAGCAATCTATTGCTTTGACAAGGAATCCGTCCAAATGTACAAATTACTTATTCACAAAAGTTAGTTTTCAGAAATATTCTGAGCTACCAGTGAAGTTATTCATTGGTTTACAACTTTATCTTAGTGGGCAGTAATTTCCTGTAAGAATGATTAAAATCATATTGATATAGCTGGTTTTAGGTCTCAACCCTGAGCTAGGTCTTGGGTTTTAGATAAATAAATGGAACTCCATTTTGGTGATACACACTGTAGTCCTTAAAAATGTTTTTATACCAGGCATGGTGGCACATGCCTATAATCCCAACAACTCAGGAGACTGATACAGGAGGATCACAAGTTCAAGGCCAACCTCAGCAGCTTAGTGAGACCCTAAGCAGTTCGGTGAGATGCTGCCTAAAAAAAAAAAAAAGAAAGAAAAGAAAAGAAAAAGTGCTGGGGATGTGTGACTGAGTAGTAAGTACCCCTGGGTTCAATCCCTGGTACCAATAAATAAATAACATACCCTTACAATATTTTGTAAGTGTTCCTTTCTAAGAGTTTATCATTTAAAAAAAGATCAGACCTACAAAGTTTTAGTGAGCTGTTTTCTAGTTCTGTGAAGAATGACATTGGTATTTTGATGGGGATTACACTGAATCTGTATGCTGCTTTTGGTAGTAGACTGTTTTGACAATATTAAATCTGCCTATTGAAGAACATGGGAGATCTTTCCATCTTCTAAGGTCTTGTTCTTCAGTTTCTTTCTTCAGTGTTCTATAGTTTTCAATGTAGAAATCTTTTATCTTCTTGTTTAGATTAATTCCCAGATATATTCAGATCTTTAGATTAGACATTTCCTGATTATTCCTCAACAGAATCAATGTCGGAGTATAGGAAAGTTCTGCTACTTTTCTGAATTCATTTATGAGCTCTAGAAATCTGCTGGTGAAATTTTTTGGGTCTTCGAGATATAGGACCATATAACCAGCAAACAGAGATAGTTTGCCTTCTTCTTTTCCTAATTGTATTATTTTATTCTTCTTCTGTTGCCTGATGGTTCTGGCTAGAGTGTTGAGAACTATATTGAAAAGAAGTGATGAGAATAGATTGAAATCAAATTCCTTGCATGTATGATTTCATCAAAACGGACCCAACTACTAGGTATAACTATAGTGATCTAATTAAAAAATGTTATCTACAGGGTTTGGAATTTCTGTGTGGGAAGTTGGGGGCAATTATTAAGAAGCAAGATGACCCAGTCAGTTTTGGGGAAGGAGAAGTAGAGGTGAAATGAAATTCACCAAAGATTTCTCAGTGTTGCTTTCGATTCATTTATAGGAACATGTTTACTATCTACTGAGCATTTCTCCTCTTCTCTGTCCTGGTCATGTGTTTCTAAGAAGCACACACAGATGACTCAAGCTTGAGAAAAGCCTATGATTCAGGGAATGATAGAAATGTCAGTCTCAGCTTGTCAGTCCCATAAGCACATGACACAACTCTGTGGTGGAGAAGATGCTACAAATTCCATGTGTTGACAGGACTAAGATTTTCCCTGAGTATCCAGAATTCTCTCTCTAACTTTTCATCATAACCATGCATGGAACGTGCAGAATAAACTCATATTTCCTTTGGTTTATTTTTTTTAATCAAAGCTATTTTTTTGTACTGAAATCTGTGCACTGAGTATATTGCAACTGAGACCCTAGATGGTAAGCAAGATTATAGGAGAGTGAATTGTAGTTTTAATGAGTTCATAGCTCCCTAATGGCCAGACTTATATCCCAAATAAGAAAATAAGATCCCTAAGATTGGCATTGCCAGATGATAATAGGGACAACTTTTTTTTTTTCCAAAAGGGAAAAAGTGCATGACATACAATATATCTTGGAAAAAATTAGATCGGTGTTAGAGTATGGAAAAATACAAACCAATTTATGACTACTAAAAATTCCTGCCAGAATCCATATAAGGTCATTAAGAAAGAATTATGGTGGACATAGGCTCAAGTCAAAGAACTCTTTAGCAATTGAAGGAAGTAGATGAGCTGCAGCTAATTATGAAAATTAGTGAAAGTCTGTGAAAATAAGGAAGATATGAATATTATGTTGTGTCATCTCATCAAGAGTCATTCACCTACCACATACCATTGTGTTCACATCACTCATAACTTGGACTGTGTAAGGAAATCTATTTACAAGTAGATGAGAATTCATAAATAATAAGTTTATTGGTATTCTATTGCTTTGTATTTATATATACACAATGAAAAGCTCACAATGCATGTGGTGGCTGAACAGAGAATAGAATGCCACTTTTAATATGAAAATGTTATAGATTCTATAAAGTTATGGGAAAATATCTTTCATAATTATTTATTCAACAAGTATTTATGTATTTTCTCTTATGGTCCCAACATTCTTTTAGGTACTAGGGATGCAGCAGAAAACAAGACACACAACCAAAAAGGAAATATTGGGAAGTGAGAGATTCAATAAAAGAAATAGAGGTGGTGGGGGTGAGGGGATACTTTATTTTGAATGGACCAATGAAAAGATGACCTTTGAATTGATTCCTGAATCAGTAGGCGAAATCAGCCAGCCATGTGATAATGGGGGCAAAGAATTCCAGGCCTAGGGAAGGAGGGGGAAAACCTTCACGTGAGACTGAGCAGTGTGTCCTAGGAACCAGAGAAGATTTTTGTAGCTGGAGTGAAGTGACAGATTGAGGGTGGATCTTGTTGACAGTGGGAGATGGGTGAGGCCTGTTTACTTCAGGACTTGCATTCCGTGGACATGAGATGCTATTTCAGTCTAAGCCTGAAAGGGGAAGCCATTGGTGGGTTTCAGATAGAGGAGCAATATTATATTTACAATATTTGTTTATAAAAGGGTCTCTTCCTCTGGGCTTTTGAGGGGATTATGGAGGGTTGAACAGAAGTGGGGATTCAAGTTAGAGAATGATTAGGCAGGAAATGATGCTGGCTTGCATGAGGAAGGAAGCTTGAAGATGAAGAGACATCCTTCAGCGTTATTTTGAAAGTAGATCTAAGAAGATTGGATAAGATATGGGTGAAGCAGGAGTGAGGGAAATAGAGGAATCAAAGGTGGCTTGTGTGAATTTTGTGGATGCCAGTGCTCTTATTCTTTTACTTTTCCTTTTTTTTTTTTTTTTTTTGGTAGTGCAGGGGATTGCATTTGGGGGCACTTGACCACTTAGCCACACCCCTGGTCCTATGTTGTATTTTATTTAGAGACAGTGTCTCACTGAGCTGCTTAGCATCTCACTTTTGCTGAGATTGACTTTGAACTCTGAATCCTCCTGCCTCAGCCTCCCCAGCTGCTGGGATTACAGGCCTGGGCCACCGCGCCTGGCCAACTGGTGCTCTTAAATAAGTATTTTTAAATATTTATGTACTACCTTTTGCCGTGCTACCCTGGGAGGGGTCCTTACGGCATTGTTCATGATTCCAATTGCAGCTTAACGAGAAACTGTCACAATGTCCGGAGCTCTTGACATCCTGCAAATGAAGGAAGAGGATGTCTGTAAATTCCTTGAGGGCAGGAACCCACCTAGGTGGCACAACCTTGATTTTTAGATGGAACAATATAATCTACAAAAGGAAAAGTGACAGAATATACATCACAAATCTGATGAGGACTTGGGGGATGCTTCTGCTGGTATCTAGTGCCATTGTTGCCATTGTTGCCATCGAAAACCCTGCTGATGTCAGTGTCCTATCCTCTAGGAATACTGACCAGCAGGCTGTGCTGAAGTTTGCTGAAGCCAGTGGAGTCATTCCTTTTGTTGGCCCTTTCACTTCTGGAACCTTCACTAACCAGATCCAGGCAGCCTTCCGGGAGCCACGTCTTCTGGTGGTTACTGATCCCAGGGCTGACCACCAGCCTCTTACAGAAGCAGCTTATGTCAATCTGCCCACCATTGTTCTGTGTAACACAGACTCCCCTCTGCGCTATATGGACTTTGCCATTCCACGCAACAATAAGGGAGCTCGTTCTGTGGGTCGGAGGGGGATGCTGGCCGGAGAAGTTGTGCCCATGTGTGGCACCATTTCCCATGAACACCCCCGGGAGGTCATGCCTGATCTACTTCTCCAGAGATCCCGAAGAGATTGAAAAGGAAGAACAGGCTGCTGCTGAAAAAGCTGTGACCGAGGAGGAATTTCGGGCTGAATAGACTGCTCCAGCTCCTGAGTTCACTGCTACTCAACCTGAGGTTGCAGACTGTTCTGAAGGTGTGCAGGTGCCCTCTGTGCCTATTTGGCAGTTCCCTACTGAAGACTGGAATGCCCGACCAGCCTCTGAAGACGGGTCTACAGCTCCCACTGCTCAGGCCACTGGGTCGGAACAAACACCAAAGTGGTCTTAAGCTCTTCTGCAGACACTTATTAAGCAAAATGGAAATAAGGTTACAGAAAATAAATACCCGTTTCTTAAAAAAAATACATACTAAGGCAAAGGATCTACAACTTAATTGGCTATTCTTCCAGGCAGTTGGTCAATGTTTATATTCAGAACAGCTCCAAGCAGAGGTAAGAGTTAAGAGCCATGAGAGCATTGCTTGAGAACTTGAATCCAGCTATGTATTAAGCCAGAGACAAGTCTGTTCTTCCAGTCATGTAAGTCAATAAACTCCCTGTTGGTTAAAGATAGTTTGAATTGGATTTTGATCAGTTTCAAGTAGATTATAACTAAAAATATTGCCTCATTGAATATAGAAGAGGAAGACAATTAGAATTTGATTTCCTTGAAAATCCAAGCATAGTACATGCCAGTCTTGGATGAACTTAAAATAACTTCATGCTTTGGATTAAGAGAACTAAGGCTCAGCAAGAAGTGATCTGCTTGAAGTTTTTTTATGTTTTTGGTGAAGTTACTCTTTCCCTGCTAATGTGTCTGCCTCCAAAGATAATGTTATTTATATTGTGCAGTGTAGTAAAGGAGAATAGAAACTAAATTTTAAAATAATAAAACACAATTTCTGGATTTCTCTATCTTTTTTAAATCAGTTTCATCTAGGTTTCCAAAACTGAAGGAGAGAATAAAGAGGTTCTCAAAGCATCATAAAGATAGCTGAATCACCAAGAAGATTCTTTTGTGATGGAGTATAGGAACTGTTAAGCTATCAATCATGAGTAGATTTTGCAAGCTGATTGGAATTTTAAAATGGAATGTTTCTAGCCTAATTGTCTATAGGCTAACCCTGGAAAATGTTGTCTTTTTCTTTCCCTTGCTTAAAGAGACAGATTTTTATATGTATGCAGGAAATGTGGAGCCAAGCAAACTCTTCATTTCCACATCTCTAAGTAGGCTATGTGAGCTTGACAAGGAAGGGCAAGTTAGGGATATAAAATCACCGTCCAAGATTCATGCTGAGGAAACTCTTCTTGAGAGCTCTATAGAGACAGGAGTACAAGAGGGGTTTCTTCTGAGGTGGAAAGAGGTGATAATTAAACATAATTTGTAGAAGAAAATTAATAGTGATGGACTTGAATCCTTTATAGCAAATGTAAATTTCAAAGCAATTTTGTGTGGAGAAGTAAAAAGCTATAATATATGGCTGAGTGGTATATGCTGACAGTAATGGTCCTCTTGTGCTGTGAGTTATTAAAGACTTTCATCTCGTGGTTTTCAATAATGAAAAGGGAAGCAGTTTGGGGGCATTTTCTGAGATACATCCCTTGTGTTGATTTAGCTGGTATGATCAGTAGGTTATCTCAACAGCTGTGTGGAAAAGGTGAAATTTGCTAGAAGACTAAAATGTGAGAAGCATGTTATTTTAGAAAGATGTATTATTTCTTTTCTGATACTAACAAATAACACCATGGGAAATTCATTTCATCTGTCTGGACCTTGTCTCCATGTAGCGTCCAGGGATCTTGTCCACATTTTTATCCCCAACTCCAATAATCTATGATTCTTCTGTTGATAAAAGTGTCCTCTTTGAAAAAGCTTTCTCCCTCTCTGTAGGAAGTTTTCTCTGAAGAGACTCAGGGACATTTTGCTTAGTCATTTCCCCCTCTGTTCCCTCTAAGACTGCATCGCTTTCATTGAGGAGGGTATTCATGGTGCCATATCACAAGTCCATTGCTCAAGCTTTCACAAAGACCTGCAGAAGGAAATTTTGTCTGGAAACCAGTAGATCTACTTTACTGGGTCACAAAACAAATGACTATGGTTTTTGACTGTTCATGAATATTCCTGGCTTTGAGTATTAGACTACAAGGAAATGAGATATGGAACTCTGGAAGAAGGAAGAGATCAGATATATTTTTGACAGTTCACTCTATTTATTAAACATAGGGCACTTAAATATGAAGAGTCAATGTTAATAGATTTTGTAGACCTTAATAAAAATGCATAAAGATATGCACGAAGATAAAACAGACATCTTACAATAGTGTGATACATTTGCCAATACTAATTAGCCAATATTGACTCATTATTGCTAACAGAAGTCCAAACTTTATTCAGTGTTACAAATGTTTTAAAAAACTAATGTCATTTTTCTGTTCCAGCAATCCATGTAGAATAGAATATTTACTTGGTCACCATAACTCCAGAGCTGTTTTGACTGGGACAATTTCTCAGACATTTCTTGTTTTTGATGACCTTGATATTTTGGCCAGGTACCAGGCTACATGTTTCTTGACTTCGGTTTGTCCCGTATTTTTTTTTCCTTATGATTAGACTGTAATTGTAGATTCTTGAAAGACCACAGAGTTTACAGAGTGCCATTTGTTGTCATATCCTCTCAGGTGTATGTACTATCAATGTGACTTACCACTGGTGATGTTGAACTTGATTGCAAGACTGAGATAGTGTGTGTAGGATTTCTCCACTGGGGTGGAAAGGCTGCCCGTCCTCTTCCCATCCCACTGCCCACTACTATACTGTTTGGGAGGACGGCAATAAGGGAAACTGACATTCAGGGAAGTAAAGAGTTATACTTTACTTTTTTTGAAGAGGGAGACACTATTTAAGTTATTTGGAATTCTTCTGTATGGTAAAATTGTCTATTCCCATTTATTCATCAAATCAATCATTAATTTAAATCAAAAATGGACTCATAAATTGTTATGTTATAGTCAGGTCACATTCCAGTACATGCTATTTGTTTCGTTACTCAAAGCTTTCCAACGCTGGCCATCAGGAGCTCTTTCAGTTGGCTCTTGTGTGCCTCTGACACAACTTCATTGCTTTGCTCTGTTTTATGCACTTCTATAGTTACAGGATGCTCCAGGATCATCCTGTACATTCCTTAGCCCAGTCCTATAAACTGCCTTTTCCCCTAAGATTCCTACTTTTTATTATTAAAGGATGGCATTTAAAACTAAGGTCTGGTGCTGGGTATGCTCTTTGCTAAGAAACACCTGTTATGGTTTGAATATGTGGAGTTCCCCTAAAGTTCATCTGAGACAATGCAGAAACATTCAGTGGTGAATGATTAGATGATGAGAGTTATAACACAATTAATATATATGGATTAACTTGGGGGTAGCTGTAGGCAGGTAGGGTGTGGCCGGAGGAGGTGGATCACTGGGGACATGCGTTTGGGGTATATATTTTGTCTCTGATCAGGGTAACACTCTCTCTTCTTCTTGTTTTCCATGTCCTAAGCTGCTTTCCTCCACCATGCCCTTCTGAATACAGATTATGTCAAAGGAATACAACTATATTACAGATGTATGACATTTGCACATCATACATATTTCTCCATATTTCTGCCTCACCACAGACCCAGAAATATGGATTCAACCATCTATGAACTGAGATCTCTGAAATCGTGAGCCAAAATTAATTTTTCCTCCTTTACATTTTTCTTGACAGGCCTTTTGGTCACAGTGACATAAAGCTAGCTAAAACAACATCATTGATTTTAGACCCTTTCAATGGACCAAGTTTGGAAATATATGTGTGTTTATTAATTTGTGTTTAACACACACATCTACAATTATTTCCACATGTATTCATCTATTTATATATTAAGCTAAATATAAGGTCATATTGATATTTCCACCTCCAGTATCACATGACCCATTCTAACCCTCTCCCTCTGCTGATCTGAAACCTCCAACTCTCTAGTAGTAAGCAACCTGACTTCCAAGACCTGCCATTCATTTAGTTATTTGTTCAAGCTCATCATTCATGCATAAGTCTTGAATTGTTAACTTGTATCCTCATGAGAAACAACTTTACCAACTAGAGTACTGTTCTTATAGACAGTTTCTTTTGTCTTTAGTCTTCGAGTTCTCATTTATTTTCAAAGTTACTTAGGTCAGTACCTCTTTTCCCCTACCCCCGTCAGTGAAGTTATGTCATACATTTGCAATATAGTTAGATTCCTTTGACATAATCTGTATTCAACCTGGCATCCCCAAACCTCATGATTTTTTAAAATTTGCACATATTAAACATACATTAAGATTCTTTCTTTGCACTGTAAAATTTTATGGGTTTTCACAAATTCATAATGTCAAGTCCATCATTACATTATCATAGCAAATAATTTCACCACCGTTGGAAATCTGCGGTGCTTTACATATTCTGTCTCCCCATCCCCCACTACCCTTGTAAACCTCTAGCCACCACTGCTCCAGAATTCCATCTAGCGTAGTATGTTCCATTTGGTCATCACAATTACTTAGAGTCTCTTGACAGTGACAATTTCTCAGATATTACTTTATTTTTCCACTGCCGGGGATTAAACCCAAAGCCTTGCACACGCTAGGCAATTCTTACACCACTGAGCCACATTCCCAGTCCTTTATTTTCAATTTTTATTTTGAGACAAGTCTAAGTTGCTCTGGTAGGCCAAAAACTTGCAATCCTCCTGCCTCAGCCTTCCAAGAAATGGGATTACAGGTGTGCACCACCATGACCAGCTAGATAATCCTTGTTTGGAATGATCTGTTTTCTGTCTTTATATATTTTTTCCTTTTCCATATAAATGAAATCATATAGTATTTGGTGCTTTCAGTCTGGTTCTTCCACTTGGCAATATGCATTTAAGATTAATCCATGTAATTGCTTGAACTGACAGTTCATCCCATTTTATTGCCAAACAGTATTTCATTTTATATGTATACCTCAGTTTATCTATCCATTCACATTTTGAAGGACAACTTGATTGATTCCAGTTTTTAGTAATTATGAATAAATTGCTATGAGCATCTGTGTACAGGTTTTTGTGTGGAGCTAAATTTTCAGGTCAGTGGGGTAAATATCAGAGAGAAAAATTGATGGATTTTACAGTAAGACTATGTTTAGCTTTGTAAAAAATAGCTTAGTTGATAGAATTGGGAGTAAGAACTTGAATAGAAATTTGTGTGCCAATGTTCATAGCAGTGCTATTCACTATAGCCAAAAAGTGGAAACAACTCAACAGATGAATAGATAAACAAAATATGGTACCTATGTCCAATGGAATATTGTCTAGCCTTAAAAAGGAAGAAAATTCTGGCACATGTTATTATATGGATAGAACTTGAAAATATTATGCAAAGTGATATATTCCAGACAAAAAGGACTAATACTGTATGATTCCACTCAGAATAGTAAAATTCATGGAAACAAAAACCTAGAATGGTTGTTTCCAGGGACTGGAGGAAGGGAGGAATGGGAAGTTACTTTTTAATGGATACAAAATTTCAGTTTCACTATGGAACCAGCCTAGGTGTCCGTCAGTGAATGAATGAATAAAGAAAATGTGGTCTGTATATACAATGGAGTTTTATTCAGTCATAAGGAAGAAAGAAATTTTGTCATTTACAGGAAAATGGATGAAACTTGAGAGCATTATGTTAAGTGATGGAGGAAGGTCTAGGATCATATTATTCTCTTATATGTGGAATCTAGAGAGGAAAAAGGCAAAGAAAGGTGTGTATGGTGAGGTGATCTCATTAAAATTCAAGAAATATTAGTAGAGTAGAGGAAAGGAACCTGCGAAATAGAAGATGAGAGGCAAGGGAAATATTAGAGATATTGGTCAAATTACAAATAGTCGGCCCCATTCCTCAGGGCTCAAGGTGAAGCTGAACATCATGGTGGAAGAGTGTGGCATTGGGAAGCAGCTCACATAATGATTGAGAAGCAGAGATTCCACTTGCCAGATACAAAATTTGTACCCCAAATTCATACCCCCAGGGACCCAACTCCTCCAGACATATTCTACCTGCACTCAGTTACCACTCAGTTAATCCCCACCAGGGGATTAATTCACCAATTGGGTTAAGATTCTTACAACCCAATCGTTTCTCCTCTAAACCTTCTTGCATTGTTCACACATGAGCTTTGGGGGACATCTCACATCCAAACCATAATATTATATTGTCACATGTACAGCTATTAAGGCACCCATAAAAATATGGACAAAGAAAAAAATTCAGTTTAGAATGATGTAAAAAGTTCTAGAGATGAATGGTGGTGATGATTGTACAATGTGAATGTACTCAATGTCAGTGAGTGTATTATTGAAAATTGTTAAAATAGAAAATGTTATGTTACATATATTTTACCATAATTTAAAAATGTTTAAAAATCAAAGCAAAAAACTGGCAAATAGTCTTCTTCATGAAGTGGTTGTACTATGAAAGAGTGAATGAGCTTTCCCATTGCTTCACATTTTCACCAGCATTTGATGGTATCAGTTTGTTTTTGTTGTTGTTTTAGCTACCCAGCAGGTGTGTAGTGATATCTCATTGTTGTTTTAATTTGCACTAAGACGTCAAGTATTGTTTCATCTTCTTACTTGCTTTCTGTATATTCCCATTGGTGATGTGTTGGATAGACATTTTGCTTCTTTTTAAAATTGGGTTGTTTGTTTTCTCATTGCTGAGTGTTAAGTGTTCTTTGTACATTATTAATTCAATTCCTCTATCAGATATGTAATTTGCAAATATTTTTGGCCAAGTCAGTCTGTGGCTTGAGGTTTAATTCTATTAACAGTGTATTTTACAGAACAGATTTTTAAATTTTAATAACATTCACCATATCTGTTTTTCTTTCATGGATCATGCTATTGGTTTTGCATCAATGTAATAACCCACTACTATGCAGATTTTCTTCTAGATATTTTGTAGTTTTGCACTTTATATTTATGTCTGTATCTTATTTGAAGTTAATTTTTGTGTAAGTTGTTACTGTTTTAATCATTATATTTATTATTTTCTACCTTTCATCTCATTTCTTTGTCTTCTGTGGCTTTGAGTGAGCATTTTACAATTCCCTTTATCTCCTCCCTTACTGCATCATTCACACTTCCTTTAACAATGTTCTTAGTGACTGCCTTGGGGTTCACAAATACAAGTTAAAATAATCTAAGTGCACTTTTAAATAACACTATTCTACTTTGTGTGTAATACAGGGATCTCATAACAAAGTATTTCTAATTCCTCTGACTGTTCTTTATGAAATTTTGATAATATATTTCACTTTTCTATATGCTATAATTATTCAATACATTGTAACTATCTTTCCTTTAAATTTAATTTTTTCTTTTAGATGAATTAAGAGTAATGAAAAATCCAAACTTCTGACCTGTATAATTTTCTACTTGCCAGAAGAACTTCTTGTAGTATTTCTTTTTCTTTTTGGGGGGAGTGGTGTTACAAATTTCCCTTTTATGGTTTGTCTGGGAAACTCTGTCTCTTCATTATTTTTGGAGGATAGTTTTGCTGAATATAAAATGTTATCTGGATAGTGTTTACGTTTTTCCCCTAGTACTTAACATATTTCATTGCATCCTCTTCTTGCTCACATGGATTCTGATGAGAAGGTAGCTGTATTCTCATCCTTGTACCTGTTTGGGAAGTTTTTCTCCCCTCTCTGCTCACTTCAGAGTTTTCTGCATTTGAATATGATATGACTAGGTTTTTTATGTTTAGTTTTGGTTTTGTGTTTATCTTACTTGGTGTATCTTGAGCTTCTGTAAACTTATTTACCTGTCATTAATTTTAGTAGCATCTCAGCCATATGACTTCAAAAACTTCTTCTGTCTCTCTCTTTCTGGTCGTCCAGTTATATATATCTCAATGAGTGTGTTGAAGGAATTTTAAAAATTTTACCCATGTGTTTTTTACTTCTAACATTGGTTTTCCTTTTAATGGTTTTAAACTATGTTTAGTAGTTTTTACTTTCAGCTGAAATTATCCATTTGATCTTGCATGTTATCTATTTTTTTATTAGAATCCGTAACATATTATTTGTAGTTATTTTAAATTCCTTATCTATGAATATCTATTTTATATCTGAATATTGTCCTGTTGATTTCTTTGTCCCTTCAGACTTTTTTCTTACCTTGTGGGACGCTTTTAGTTCTCAGCTGAAAGTCAACACATAGTATCAGTAGTAGCTCTTTAGAAGGGGAGGATTTATGTTAATCTGGCTATGCCTTGGACTGTGTTTAATGTTTATTGTAGCTATAAGTACTAGCAACTCCTAATTCTCCTAGAGTCATTTTTATTTGCTTCCTCTCTTGGTTTTCAGGTTTTTCTAGTGCTATCCCTCAGAAAGAGTTTCCCATCTTTCCAGCTGTGATCCTCTGTTATTTTACTGGAGGTTTGTTGGCATGGGAGTGAGCGTGAGGGACAAAGGAAGTCTCCATCTCCTAGTGGACCCATCTCAGATCTTCACAAAGGTGTTTCTCCTTCCTCCAGGAGTATGCTCTCCCAGCTTCCTCAGGTACCAAGATATTGATATATTTCCTAGAAGTTCTGTGTTACCTGGGTTTCTTTTTGTCATTGTTATTTATTTTTTCACTTAGGTAAAATGCAAGGACTAGAAAAGCATGAAGAGGAAGGAAATCCCTTTCCCTAGTTTCAATGGGTTTTGGTATCACTCTATGGCAAAGTATTTCTTCTTGAAGAATAAGCCTTTGTGATGGAGAAGGAAAAGGGAGGGAATTCCACTTGCTACTTTTCTCTTTTCCTTGTTAGAGTCAACAGGAGATTTTTCTGCATCCTCATTCGGATGCCTGGTGGAGATCCTGGATCAAAATATCAAGAAAGTGTGGGGCACTCCTTTGATTGCAGCCTGTCAGAATTGGTCATGATAGAGAGAGTCAGCACTCAGCCTACAGGAATTTGTCAAAATTACTAATAAATAAAGCAGTTCTACAATGTATGGTCTCCACTGACTTCCACTCCACATAAACAAATCTAGTACTTTATCTCTATGGGCGTGCAGATTCTGAAGGGCAGTTTACCCTGTGACAGCAATTCTCTGATGGGATCAAGAACAGTTGTTGATTTTTATTTTGCCTAACTTTTTCTTGTAATGACAGGAATGATGGTATTCTAGCTCCTCACACATCAGATCTAAAATGGGAGATGCCATGTCTGCCAAAAAAATATATATGGATTCCATTTTAACCCTGGAGACCCACCCACTTGACCCAATAGGAAGATGAATAAATTAAACAATTAAACAACTTTATATAAGATAAAAGCAATAATTTAAAAATCAGTAAATACATAATGTAATACAGGTTTATTGTACCAGCCAAAGGATGAGGAGATAATTTCAAAGCAGAGTTGATGAAGAGATGCAAGGGGTGACTCTTGGGAACTTGCAAAAGTCATCATTCTGCACTTGGTTAATATTTTTGAGTTCATGTTGTATTTTGCACTCAAACTCTTAGAAATCAAATAAAAGACCAGAAAAACACCTATTCAGGGAAGTGGAGGTTGAATTCGAAGGCCTATTGAAACTTGTGGAAAAACACACATACTTGGCAGTCTGTTGAGTTGAAGCAGCTCTTATGTATCCTTCTCACTTGGCAAACATTCACAAATAAAATGTTTTGGTTCATTGAACTATAACCTGCAGTTTAAATATGTTCCACACAATATTTGCTGACTAGGAAGTGTGTCTTGAAAATTGGCAAATGTGCCTTTGCTTGGAACAGTAATATTGCAATATCACATCTTAGAGAGTGTTATTTACTTAGTGTGTTGTTTTGTTTTGTTTCTGTGAAAAAGCCATTATACAAAAATGGAAAGAAGTTGGGTCCAGAAAATAGTATATTTTGTTCAAGAGCTATTATGGTAAAATATCATTAACTAAGAAATCCCTATGTGAAGTAATTCTGTCATTAGTTATAGTTTTGATTTTTTTTTTTTTTAAAGTCTGGGACCGGTTAATTAGTAACCATATTTCCTCCAGAGCAATGTAAACGTCATAGCACACTTTCATTTTTCTCAGTTTGCCCCTAGCTTCCACCAATACCCATGTGGCAACTGCCTGGAATTTGAGTTCACATTATTGTTAAAACCCTTTTCTTTTCATAATAGGTACTTATTTAGACCTAACCACAAGTGGTTCCTGCATCTTTGCTAACTATTTCTTCGCACGTACCCCCTCTTCTTTCTGGATTCAATTTCTTTTTCCTGATGTAACAATAAGTAGTTAGTTTTAGATACAGTCTACAATTTTTAGACCTCTGAGTCCCAACTCACCTTTAACTACGATGAATGTAGGTATAGAATTCTAGAATCAAAGTACTTTCTTCTCTCTCAAGATATTAATCCATTACTTCATTGTGTCCAATATGATTATTTCAAATCTAGTGCTCTGAATTCTTGAAGCGAAAGATGTGAGAATCTAAGGCAAAGATGTGAGCATCCATAATTCATTTGGGAGGTGATCCCAGGAAACCACAGTAAGAAAAGTCAGATGCCGAAGGGAAACTAGTCCCCCCAAAATGTGAACTCTCAGTGTGATCATCACTATGGGCAAATAAGGCTTAATTCCCTTGAATAAGTCTGGGAAACATGGTAGAACCCTTGCTTCAGAATGATCCACTCTAACAGAGACAGAACTAGACTATTTGTACTCCAACCCTTGGTCACCTCCATTGCTCTAGGTTTGCTTCTTGGGTGGCATCCATTTTTGTTTTCAAATCATTGCATTTAAGATTACGTAGCCAAGCAGGGAACTGATAGCAATTGCTGGAGGAGGCAACCTTTTCTTCTTGGAGGGTGTTAAAATTTTCTCTCTACTGTTAATGCCTGAGGTGTGTCTATGCTATGCCAATGTAGTGTGGAAGGTGAGTTTGTTTTCTTCTTAGTCTGTCTTTGTAATTTAAGCATGCTTGTCTCTCTTCATTTCTTAGAAATTATTAGTCTTTAAAAAAATATTGCTTTCCCTTCATTTCCTCTATTCTTTCCTCCCAAATTCCTATGATGTGTGTGTTTGGATTTCCAGGTTTTTGCACTCTTTACATATTCTGGATACAAATAGTTTATTAGTTATGTGACTTACACATATATCCTCCCAGTATGTGGCTTGTCTCTTTTTTCTCTTAAGAGAATAAATTCTTCAAAATGTCAAAATTCCTAATTTTAATGAAATATAGTTTAGCATTTTTTTAAGTATTGAGGATTGAACCCAAGGTCCCACACGTGCTAGGCAAGTGCTCTGCCTCTGAGCTACAATCCCAGCCCTAGCTTAGCAACTTCTAAATGGTTTTTCCTTTTAGTACGGAAGCTAAGAAAGTCGTTCTCCCACAAATTCTTCCAGAAATTTAAAAGTTTTAGATATTGTATTTAAGTTATAGGTCACCTTGAGCTACTTTTTATAAATATCACAGGATATGAATTAAAGTTAATTTCCTTTTTACATGTTGATATCAACATTTTTCAGCAACATTTGTTGAAATGACTGCTTATTCTCCATTCAGTAGTTTATTTCCTTGTTTTTGGAAGACAGCTAATTATATATATAGAAGTCTCTCTCCCTTTCAAGTTGTAGAAGGAAAATTCCTCCATATAATGAAAAATCTATTATTGACATCATCCATAATGGGGATATCTCCCTAGAGTCAGAAATAAACAGGAACTTCTGCTCTCGCTCTTTTTATGTAACATTGTATGGTGATCTGAACTAGTACAGTAGCCAAGAAAGACAAGTAAAACTGAATAGATATAAAAGCAACAAGAAAGACTGAACTTATTTGCAGAAAATCCAGAGAATCTACTACAAACAACTACATGAACTAGTAAGTTATTTTAACAAGAAGGTAGGGTGTAATGACAATATACAAACAGTTGTATTTCTATATACTAGCAATCAACAATTGGGAAATTGAAATATAATTAATACCACTTGCGATATCATAAACACAAACTGTTTACAGATTAATGGACAATCTATGAAAGCATAATATAATGAACACTGCCAACCTATGACAGAATTGTTCATGCATCTGGAGGCTGAATAGTGTATGTCAAGTTTTCCAAAATGGATCTATACATTTAATGCACACTCAATGCAAATCAAAATCAGGGCAGCATTTTTTGAAATCAAAATCTGATTCGAAATATTATAGAAAAGCAAATGTCAAGTCCACTTTGAAAATGTTGACCGCTGGAGTACATAAGCTGTTAGCAAGATTTACTATCAAGCTACTGTAATTAAAACAGGTTGATAGACATATAGTTTAATGGAATAGAGTAGACCATCCAGAAGTAGTCTCAAACCTATATGGTTAATTGATCTTCAACAAACGTGACAAGATAATTCAATGGGCAAAAGAAAATTCCTGTCAACACAGGGTGCTCAAACAAATGAGCCTCCTTGTGGGAAAAATATGAACCTCAACCTTTATCTCACACTGTATATAATACCTATATCATCATGGGTCATAGAAGTAAAACTAAGAACTAAGACTTTATTATTTATAGAAAAAAATAATAGAGACAACTTCTGTGATCTACACGGTCTTTCTTGAAAGGACACAAAATATCATGAATCATAAAATTTCAAACAATGATGAAATGGACTTCATCAAAATTAATAAATACATAATTTTGAAAATGAAAAGGTAAGCCATTCGTTGGGTGGAAATTTGCAAAATACATATGCTTTTTAAAAAGGGCAAATGATTTGAATAAGTTCTTCGCCCAAGCGTCTACATGACTTGATAATGATATTAAAGACAGTAAACATCTCTATGAAATGTAACTTAAAATTAAAACCAAAATAAAATATTATTAAACCTCTAGTAAAATCAATAAAGTATGAAGAGCAGTCACCCGTGTTGGCAAAGATGTGAAGTGACTGGATTTCTCATGCCTTGCTGATGTCAACACAGTCCTATAGCTACTTTGAGAAACCCTTGGCAGCTTCTAATACAGTTAAATGTGCTGTTACCATTCAGCTTGGCCTTCCCATGTCTGTGTATTTATTAAAGAGATTTGAAAGCATGTTTGTCAAAAGACTTCTACTGACTGGAATGTTTATTTCTACTTTGTTACAATATCTAAATACTGGAGACTCCAAAGCAGGTGGATTGGTTAGTGGATAAACACATTGTAGCAGATCAACTCAAGGAATCCTACCCAGTCAAATGAAAATCCAAACTATGGAAATAATCAATTACAGGATGAATCTTGAAAGTATTATGGGAGTTAAAAGAGTCCTGTACAAAATACTACACATTGTATGATCCCATGGAGATAAAATTCCAGAAAAGGTGAAACTACAATGACCTCAAATGACCCAAGGTTGCCTTTGGCAGGGATGGCAGAAGGGATTTACAGCAAAAGAGCAAGAGGGAAATTTTAGGGTGATGGAATTGTGTTGAATCTTCAGTGTCGCTGTTATAGGACTCTGTTGTCTGTTTATTCATCCATCTATCTGCCTATCTTTCTGTCTATCCATCTATTCTTCTATTCACACACACACACACACACACACACACACACACACACACCAAACTCACAGAATCATATTTTTTAAATTGATGATTTTTTGCATATGAAATAAACCTCAAGAAAACTGGTAATAAAAGAAAGGCTTAGAAATGATATAGAAAACAAAGAGTCACATTTTTTAGAGGAAAAAACTGAGAGTAATATAATAAACCAATTAGAAGAGTTTTATTACATCACAATCAGAAGTTATGCTAGTAGGAAACTCTCTTAAATATCTTCTCCATCTTTTCTCTTTTTCTTATTGTTAAAAATTAACTTTTAATCTGTTTGCAAAGTAGATTTTCAGTTTCAATGTAAAAGGGTAAGCAAATCCCAGGATTCTCATTTCCCCATTTTTTTCAAAGGCACAGGGTAGAGGCTTTATGGTCCAGTTGGCAAAGTTTTTCCCCACCTCCCCCCATCCCAACACATAACAGGCTCATGCTACCTGTGGCTCTGAGACAAATTTCCCTGACCATCCACCCTGACATCAGCCTGACTTTAGACAAGGGTCTATAGAACAAAGGGCTTTGGGAATCTTCCCCTTACTTGTCTTAATAATTGCTTGCTATAAAAGATTTGTAACCCAGGAAGTGTGGACTCAAGGTATTTCTAAGAACCATAGTGTTGAGGTGGAAAACCAGAGGTGGAGGCCATTATCCTAACCTCTGTGTGAGCCTGCCACTCGTATCTTGATGGCTTCATTACCAACACAGTCACACTGAAGTATTTAAAAGTTCACTTCTATTTGGAACATCTCTCTCCCACACCTTTTATGGCTTTTTCATCTTCCATAACTGTCATCTTCAGCAATGGCAGCCCTTCTCAAGAGAGAGGAGGAAATATGTGATGTATATAATGTATGATGACTGATCCCTGTAGCTGTCATCACTCATGGCCAAGATGGGGACTTGCAGAGTATGAGTTATCCCTCACCTCCTCATTCCCAGAGATAAAAACATAGAAATGCCATCCCAGCACTTAGGCAAGATATACATACCAAGAATGACAGGGAACAATAAATTGTCCCAGGAACTCCTATATTCTTTCCACAATAAAATGGTAGGACTGAGGAAGGCAACACAAACCTTTGGAATAAAAGTATCAATTCTCCAAATTCACTTTTATATTTATTTGAAGAAAGGAAAAAAAAAAAAAAAAAAAAGGTTTTCAGTGTCTGGGTGTCCCAAAGACAGAAAATCTAAACACATCTCTTTGCCTATGCAATGGGCAGCTTCATGTAGTTTGGTTCAAGGGTTGAATTTGTTTGAAGGATTTAGAAAACTATGACATTGCAAACGTCCTGAGAAACAACTCTACAAAAGAGCTTGGACTTTGTAACTTTGAACTTGTTTGTCACCTCCACTTCAGCGTAGATGGACATTCTGTAGCACTGTTGATGTTACAGTCTATGCACCCCAGCCTGTTCTTGGATTTGAACTTGAGACCCTCTTTAGATGTTTCCACATATTATAACTTTGCACATTTGGGCTTCTGAAAATTGTCATTTATAATCCTTGGTTAAGATAAAAACTGTCCTACCAAAGTTCATGCCCCAAGTTGTAATTTCATAAGAATTTGTGTGATAACTCTCATGAGACACGTTAGAATAACCCAATGATATTTATTATTCACTATTTTTTTCTCTGGCACATGTAGCACTTTAGAGAATATTCTTACAAATATTGAAGACAGTTTGAATTTTCTTGCAGGTATCAACTCTGTCATGCATTGCTCTTGCAAAGCAATACAAAAAAAATTTTTTGAAAAAATATTAGAAGACCATTCCAGGAAGGCTTTACATGTGGACCCTTGTTTGTGGCAAAACCATCTTTCATTCTTACTGAGACTATTAGAACTGCACAGGAGCCTTAAGGACTGTTAAGATGATTAAGAGCCACATTTAATAGTTGCTCCAGTAGCATCTTGACAAACATTTTAATTTTATATCTCTCAAGTAAGCCCATAAAACAGCATGATCTAAAAATTCTTAACAAATATATTAATAAAAATTTAAACATGCATGGATCACTTATGCTACTTTGAGTTAATTACATTGTAATATTGCCTTGTGTACACCTTAATTAGATTAAATATTGATCAGTGCACTTCCCATTGATGTTTCATTAACACACAATAACTGTCTTGTTATATCTAGATGTAACTTTAAATTAACTTAAAAGTCTGGGCTGAATGAAAACTTACAGAAAGATATACAAAACAAGCCCTTTTGAACATAAAAAGGAATGGAAAACTCAGCCAATGAATTAAAGCAGAGAAGAAAAATTAGACTCTACCTATTTTAAGGGTTTAAAGCAATTAGACAGAAGAACAATGCTCCACAATATTTTTTTCCATAGGGGTTGGTTATAATATCAGTCACACTAAGTTCATCTATCACTCTGTGCTAAGGAAGAAGATATGAAATATTACAATTATTCCTAAGGATTATGGTCTTTGTTTATTTCAGAAAGAACCTAGGTTTTAAACAGCGTCATAGATTTCTTAGCATGTGATTACGGCTGTTTATTTTCATGCTGATGAGCTGAAAGCTGTTTCAATGGGAAGATGCCGTAATTTTCCCATGATCTGGAAAATAATTCATGGCACTTTTATGTTGTCATTAACTGTCACATCTCTTGAGTTAAATATGAGCCCTGTCATTTGGAAGTCAGAAAGCGGCTCCTAAATTTCTCAATTTCATTAGCAATTGATTCAAATCATTTCCCGAAAATAGTCTGAATTGACATATGCATTGTAGTGGTTCCTCAGCTTGGTGATTAATTAATCAAGCCATCAGGTCCACATTAAACTATTTATCAATCTTACGATTTCCTGCTTTTCAGAAAAAATTAAAAAGCACTCTAATGATATTTTATGAGTTTTGAGAAAAATTAAAATGGGACTAGAAAAAGTAATTTGTCCCTCCTAATTCAGAAGCTGTACAAAGTCAATTTCTGTAAGGCAAGTCACAAAAAAGAGAGAGGGCCAAAATATATGCCCCATGGAAGACAGCAGAGTAATTTCTGCAATCCTAAGTTTCTCCATCTGCAAATTAAATAAAAGGAACTAATAATTAACGTAAATAATCTCTCACCTTTAAAATTACATTAGTCTGGACTGGGGTCATGGCTCAGTGGCAGAACACTCGCCTAGCCTGCGTGAGGCCCTGGATTTGACCCTCAGAACCTCATAAAAAAATAATAAAATAAAGGTATTGTGTCCACCTACAACTAAAACAAAAAATTAAAAAATTACTTTAGTCTATGAAAGTATGAAATATGTTATGGTTACTTTCATTTTTATTAGTTTGCTATGTGTCCATTGTCTTTACATTGAAAAATAAACGTACTGATAGAGCCTCAAAGATTCCAAATTAAAATTGTAATCGACATCCTTGGAGCCACACTGGCTGCTGTTCTGCAATTTGTGTTTGAAATGCTATTTTCCATTAAAGGCTACATTCTGTCTGGGTCTCTTCTACTGAGCTATTATAAAAAGGACCCACAGTCGATTGCTTCAACCCAGAATGACAGTATCAACCGTTCCAAGATTAGGCCACACCAAAAGCCATTTGTTAGCTGAGAAAACTGTTGGCAAAACATCAAGTTGTTTGCTTATTTAATTTCACTCAGACTTTGCTGAGTTCAATTAATAGCTAGTTCTTTTCAAAATAAATGACTAGCCAACTGAATTCAGCCCCTTTCTTTCAAATTTGCTGCGTGCACAACCACAAAATGAATGTCTCATTCAACACAAATCCCTCTGTTGTTATTTACAGAAAACCGAGGTTTCTTTCTTAGAGTTAACTGCAATTTAAGTGCTGGGCTTCCTCTCATGTTCTAGAACACAGGGTGGGAGCCAAATAGAAAGGACTCATACGTGAAATTAGAGTGGACATCAAGAGAACTTGGTAAATCCTGTCCTTCCAGCCCTGCCTGCCATGTCCAAGAAAGCACCAAAGGTTCTGTTGTTGGAAATGACAGAAGAAGTTCCATGGTTTTATACCCTCAGCCAGACCCTTCTCAGGAAGCTCAGGGGGATGAATAGAAATGAAATGTCCTTTTGCTCCATTTCTTCTCATCCTCAGAGAGAGTTGTGGCTGATTTGCTCTGTACAGCACACACTTCAGAAAAGGGGCCTTGTTCAAACTGAGAGCGGACCACAGAGAAACCACCGCAAGAGCAGAGCCCTTGGAAGTCTGCGCGAAGCTGCTCTCCCTTTTGGATGGTGACAAGAACGACCCCACCTTGGCTCAGGAAATGGTCTCTTGCATTTGGGTTGGGCTCTCCCTTTGAACCACTGCAGCCCCGAGAATGTCCCACCTCTACCCCTGCCATGATCCTGTATGTATTTTATAGATGACGAGAGTAAGTCCAGATAAAAGAAGCAACTTGCTCAAGAACAAAACAAGTTTTTTGAATTCGTATTCTTTTTAAAATTTTTATTTTTAAAACAAATAATAATTGCATATACTTACAGGGTAGAGTGTGATAGTTTTGGTTTACATATATATTGTGGGATGATTAAATCAATAAATTAATCTATCCATCACCTCACATACTTCGCATGTTTTTAAACCTACAACATTTTAAATCTATACAACCATAGTCTAGCAGAGAATGGAGTAGAAACAGAAAAGCAGAAAGGGTATTAGACACAAAAATCCATCAAGGACCTTAAATCTAGATTTGATCTCTCAATGACATTATTCAGAGAGTTGCTGAGATACACAGCAGAGTTGAGAAAGAAAATGAAGTTCATCACATAGTCAATAAACTTGTATTCCATTATGAAAAAAAATACTGTCCATAATCTCTATATTTATCAATTCTGTGGATTGTCTTATGCACAGCATAATAATACTGCATTTTTGACATTAAAAGAATTAATCTGTTTAGTGTAACAATTTAAAGACACAATAGGACATTCACAACCCTGTTTTAATGTTGCTTCTGTTTTATTTTCTACATACCAAGAGCCCTAAAATAATGGAGGATCACAGGCCTCTGTGGGTGCACATTTGTGTTATGCAGCCTTCATTTTAATCTCACAATGCCAGAGTCCTACCTTTAAGGAAGACAAAACCTTGTCGTAAGAGGAGAATAACATACGGGACAGGGAATATTACAAGCATCTAATGAATGACCTGAGCCCTGTAACTGCCTTGGTACATTGCCAAAAGACACCTCCAATTACATTACTAAAGAGAAAGAAAAATCCCTCTCTTTCAGATCATATCCTAATCCTGCGACTTTGTTATAAAGGACTTGTAATGTGTCGCTGTCCCAAAGCCTTTCTGGAATGTGCCATGCTTTCGAACTCCTGGGCTAGCACCGTGAGGATGGAAAGGAATTGCATTTGCAAATGTCAGCCTACCTCATCCATCTCCCCTCATTCAAACAATACACATTCGAGGTTCAGCAATCGGAGTTATATATTTTTCCTTAATGTTGTTGTAAGGTAATGGTTCTCTTATCTGAAATTCATCAGCCTGCTATAAATTTAAACTCCATTACTGCCAATAGAGAAAAGCTAAGCACCAAACCACTTTCAATAAATTTGCACTTATGCAATTGAACTGATACGGCCTCAGAGGAAAAGGTGAAACTCGTCTTGAGATATTTAAGTTAGTCTGAGTCACTGCTTCGTCTGGTGTTAAATTGGATCCATCGAGAAATGTAGGGCAGCACTCATCAGCCCTGAGTTATAAGAAGAGATTTCAGCCTGAAAAAAAAAAAAATCTGTCTCCAGCATTCATTATTAGACGGCATAATTTTAAGAAACCACTGACTTGCTCTGTTATTTGGCACAACTAAATGCTACAAATGGAAACCCTGATGGATGAATATTTTTATGAACAGCATTAATCAGGATGAGGCCAGCCCAAGCCCTAGGGATTTGTCATGTCCAGTCCTGAAACTGTAAGTGAGGATGACTATACACTCAGAGGTAATTACTAACATTTGCATGGGGCTTTACTACGTTCAGAAAATACTGCACTTAGTTACACATTCACCCTGGGTACAATTGTTTACCATCTGCTATTTCTGATGAGGAAATTGAGGTTCAGGTATGTGAATTGACCCCATTTTCTGGGCATGGGTCAGCTGTACCTTTGCATCAGGTCTTCCTGGCTGTGTTTTAGTAGTAGAAGATCAAGAAAAAAAAATATGCCCAGTTCAGCAGCCTCAAAAGACCTGCTAGGATCTTTTGGAAAAGAAAGAACATATTCATCCAGAGCCAAAAGAAGAAATGAGCTACCCACAGTCATCATAGCAGTCTCCTTGGAGAGGAGGCTTCCAGAAGCCACCCATCTGAAGCAATCCAGATTCTGGGAAGAAGGAGGTATCTTCTGGCCAATTTGATGTGATGGTTTGGCAGTCAGAGGGCAGAGTAACCAACAAGAGTTCCTAGCCTATTAAGGAGCAGGTTTAGGAGTTAGAAATTTAAGATAAGTTCTATTTATGGTTAGAAAAATTCTCACATCTCACTGAGGACTCCAGCATGGTGGTTGAACTCCCAGAGGTAATGAACATGCTACAAGTTGTGGACAATTAGTTGTCAGATGCACATATACGGGCACCCAACCGAAGGAAGCAAACCCAAGCCCTCCTCCTACCACCAGCTTTGGTGCCCATTCTAAGGCCAGAACTAGCGTCACATACCAGTTGCAAGAACTGAACAGCATTTGCACTTAATTGGATGATATACATTATTCATGAGCCTTGAGTCTGTGATGATTTTGGCATTCATTAAGGGGGAAAAATGGGGCATTAGTTTTCCTGGTACAAAACATTCCATATTAAACTTCATTTGCAATCCACTTTTCAATGTGAGAAATTAGAAGTGCTTTTAAGCAAAGTTAGAACTACGAAATAGCTGGGAAACAAGGAGCAGCAACTTTAAAGAGGGAGAAGAAAGGAGTAAGAGGTGAGTTTTTTTTTCAAGCTCTGAATACAGGAGAAGAAGAGTCACTCTAAAATGATTATAATGATAAATGTTTGTATGGATAGGCATTTACTTAATATAGGCATACTCTACATAGTATATGAATATACATATAAATGTATAGTACATATATTATGTGTTTTATAAATATATATGTAAATATATATATGTATGTATGTATATATAGAGAGTCTCAAAATTTATTTTGAAGCGCTGAGTGAGTTTTGGGATTTGTCATCCTACCCCTATTATTTCAAAACATAAAAAATTATCTTCTTGAGTTTAATGAGGTCTAATTTAGAGTTTTATGGTACCCATCTTCATTCTATTTGGAGTAGACTTCAAAACTGACTAAAATCTTAGGTAGACTTGAAGTTAAATTCTGTCTCATTTACCTTTCAAAGTACATCTAACTTCCTGGAATGGAGATAACCTACCTCAATCCCCATGTTTTGGAAGTGAAGAAACTGAGGCACATGAAGGATCTGGATCCATAGCGTCTCGGCGGAAGGGAGTTGGAGAAAGCTGGGTGACTCTGGTGCACCACCCTACCCACAGGGCCACAGCTCCCTGGGGAAACCTAGTAGGGGCTGTGAAGTCAAAGGAATCTGAGTGCAAACTGTGTAGAATCACAGGCGATTTCTTCATCTCATCATCCCCCAACTCTTCAATTACAAGATGAAAATGATTTCTCCACTTTTTCTTTTGGCAATTCTAAAATGAAGATAAGCCATCTGTGTTTGTTATGGAGTTTAAAGGAGATAACTACCAGTTATCTCAGAACAGGGCCTGGCATACACTAGACCTCCACAAACATTTGTTGCCCTTGTCTAATTTCTACTATGAAATCTGAACACAAATCTGCTTCAATATCCTCGCTGTTGTATTTTAGTTGTAAACTAGGAACAACTGGCTAACTCCTCCTTAAGGTGCTGGATTCCTTAGATCAGAGTTAACTTTTGGTCCTACTTTGTATCTCCCAGCACTTGGTTCAAGTGTAGGTGTTCAATAACGATACAAATAGTGTTCTAGGTGGTGTTGACACTTTTTTATGGTACTGGAGTTGAACCCAGGAGAGCTTTACACTGAGCTACATCTCCAGTCCTTTTTATTTATTTATGTTTTATTTTCAGGCAGGATCTTGCTAAGTTGCTTAGGACCTCCCTACGTTGCTGTGACTGGTCTTGAATTTGTGCTCCTCCTGTCTCAGCCTCCAGAGTCACTAGCATTACAGGCATGTGCCACCACGCCCAGCTGGCGTGCTACTTAGAACGTGCAGTTTTTCACATGTCCCTACTGATGGTGATGTACCCACCGTCAGTGCTAATTCTGTGCTTTCATGTGGCAGAAAAATCCTGTTGATAAGAATATTGACAAGCAATCTCCCTTTTATTCCAATTGATGCTCATGAGGTCCTAGGCAGTCAGTTCATTCCCACTTTATAGAAGAGGGGGAAATGGGGTGATGGGTCTGAAATCACAAACAAAGAGTTCGGTCTGGAAAAATATCTCAGCGTACCCATCTGACATCCCACAGGGTTTTAGTCCATGCAGCCGCCTTGCTGCCAGCTAGACTCCTTGTCCACTGTTGTGGTGCTTTCAAAGGAGCAGGATGAATATGTGGGCTAGTTGCTGAGTGCATGTCATGTGAGAAGGTCCAAAAGCAGGAATAAAGTGATTGCCTTTAACCAAGGGTGTGAAGCATAGCCCAAAAGCCTCATCAAAAAAGTGAATGATATTTCCTTAGAGGTTCCCATTAAAATTCACGTCCTTTTCCATTGAACATATTTATTTTTATACACATTTACCCCTTAAATGTTAGAACAATAGATATTCTAAGAAAGTGTGCCTTGTTTATCCTGTAGTTCAGGATCCCTATAGCACACCTCTATGGAGCTCAGATTAGGAGGGGTGGTGGCGGGGGACTCTCTTTCCCTATAGTAATCCCCAAACCTCAGGTCGAGCTTGAGAATGAGATGTGCCCCCCACCCCAACACAATCCATTTTCATCAGGGCACAGCTAATGGGCCTCAGTGACAGTGTGGACAGACAGCAACCAGACTGACCCACCCGTCAATGTTTCTTAAGGAACCGTCGAGGGTGCTTGCCTCCCCGCCAAAGCCCTAAGAGCAGCTGAACTCATTTCTCTTCTGTCCGTGTGTATTAATTCCTGTTTCTGTAATGAGATACAGAAGAGAAAAAGAGGAAGAGGACTGATGTGGAGTCAGATTGGGCCTGATGAGTTATGGAGCCTGCCTTCTCATCAGCGATGTAAAACAGCCTGGCTCTATTTACTGCCGCTGTCAGCGGGATCGATAAATAACATTTTCAGTGACATGAAGAGGGGACGTGTGAGCTCAATGAAATGAAGGGGAGCCAGAGGTAGAAGCAGATAAAGTCCCTTTTCTCTTTGCCCTGGAAGGAGCCCTCATTGGCAGGGGGTGGGGGCATAAATTTGACTTGACTTTTAAGGAAGGAGGAAGACACATCCCCGAAAGCAACAGAGGGGTCCTCTGTTGAAAGGAGAGACAAAGAAAGGCATGGTCCTTTGTCACCATAACTTCCCTTCTCTAGAGAGCAGTAATCCCATCTGAGCCTTCAAATTGTTACCTGGCCCCAGCAGGCAATGACCCCATCTTCTTGGTCACTCTGGAAGGATGTATTTGCTTATTGTCTATCATTTAGGAAATACCCAGGGCTACGATGGAACTCAGAGGAGGCATATTTTCTTTGCTAGAGGGCTTACAGGATGCTGATCACTAGGAAAGGCCTTGGCACTCACAGGTTTGTGGGGGCATAGGGAAGGTAGTGACCTGGAGTGTGTAGTCAAGAGGTGACACAATGGCAGGATTTCTACTTGAAAGGATTCTCTGAAGTCATCTTGGCCAGCATTCCACAAAATGTGAGAATCACCTCCTTAGCAGATGTGAGGAGACTGACCCAGCCCCTGGGCACAGTGAGATCACTACCTGCAAAGACTGCTCTTCCATCGGAGGCCCTCTCTGAAGCATGTGCCCAGCTACCTGCAGTGTGTCCACCTCATGGTCCCTGTGAGATGGGCATCCAGCTGGTCAGGCAGGGAGCACCAGAGTGGCCCATCCTGCCTTTGCTTTGTGCACAGCTGTGCCATAAACCTCAGCCAAAAGAAACCCAGTTTTAGGTTTGGTGAAAAAAATATATTTTTGATGGCTTCATCGGCATTAATTTTCCTTTTCCTTTGACATTTCACTAGCACGTTCATTTGGGCTAAGAGCTGCGGGTAGTTGTGTGGAGACTTTTGTGTATCTCAGAGTCTTTGTGGCAACTGTAAGTCTGGGCAGAAACCAATGGTAATAGTTCAGGAAGAATTTGGGGGAAGGAGGGAAAGAGAAGCAAGGAAGTCATTTAGGGTAGGCATGGAGCATAATGGCAGGTAGAGAGAGGGGAAGAAAGACAACAGCAAAGAAGGAAACAAAGTAAGAGGAGACAGAGAAAATAAAGGGGCGGGGAGAAAGGAAAGGGGAGCAGGGGAGGAGTGAGAGACCATACATCAAATCCCTGCTCCTGTCAACTCTGCTTCCATTTATAAACACTATTATCTGGGCGGAAAACACCACCACCCAAAGGAGATGCTATTCTTTAGACATTGTGTTAAAAAGTGCTAGGATATGGAATCAGAAGATATTATTTATTTACACACACACACACACACACACACACACACACACATAGTCTCTGCATCTATACTCACAGATGTATATGCATACATACACATACACGCATATATATGTATTGTGTGTGCATGCTTGCGTGTGTGTTTGTATTAATTCCAGGTATCTTTTGGGTAAATCCAATGAAATTCCTCTGATTTACACATCAGAATTAAAATCCTTTTCTAAACTAGTATAATATTGGGTGTTTACTAGGCAGCATGCATTGTTCAAAGCACTAATGTACTTTGTTTAATGTACAGTATTAATGTACCCAGTATTAATGTATCCAATGCACATGCCAATCCTATGAAATTGGAGCCATTACAATCTCTGATTTACCTGGAAGTACAGAGGCTGAGTAGGGTCACATAACCAGAAGTGCTAGAGTCAGGATTTGATTCCAGATAGTCTGGCTCCAGAGCCTGGGCATTTGACCACCATAAGTCTGCCACACATTCACTTTAGAGTCATTCATTCATGCAATAGATACTGACAGAGCTTCTGCTTGATGCCAGTCTGTCAGGCTTGGAACTTCCCCCAGTACTACCACCTGGGCATAAAAGATGCATGTGAAAACAGGTAGATTGTCTGATTTGAAGTGCAAATGTACTGACTGATGGGTGAGATTTCTTAATAAATGGTAGTGGCGTGGTCATTTGTCTCCATGCACTGCAAGGGCAAGCAAGAGAGGGAACGCAAGGATTTGCCTCTCTAGCAAGCTTTATGTGATGCCCATGTTGCTGGCCTGGGGATCATGCTTTGAGGATCACTGAGTTAGAAATTGGGCCCTATGCGAAAGAGCTGAAAGTAAAGTTTCCAGGTGAAGAGGCAGGAGGGACTGTCTCCAACTCTGCAGGAAAGAGGCGGAAATTATTCTGGGAATGGCTGGGAGATGAAGTTTAAAACTAGAGAATGAAAGGAAGTGGTGCAGAAAAGCAACCCAGGGGCAGATAAATTTCACAGAGTTCTCACCCAGGCTAGGAGGGTCACTCCCCTCTCAAAATGTCACTGAAGTACGACACAGTTCATTTTTTCTAAAATGTAGAGTCAGCTTTTGATATGAAAGTCAAGACAGATTTCTAATCATTTATCTGCCTTCCCCATCTTTTCTTGGAGATCTGTACACCAGTCTGACCTTGCAATTTTGCTGCTTGAGACTATAAACATGCACAAGTTGATGATGCGCTCTTGCTATGGTAAAAGTCAGTTTTGATGGAAACCACAGAGATGGTTATTTCTGCAGAAGGTCTTGAGAGGAATTGGCAGGTTCTTCTCTCCATCCAAGAGATTCCAATTTCCACTGTTGATTATATTCATCTGCAGGAAGCTATGAGGTCTCCACATGACTCCTACTAAAACTTGAATGTGTACACTGGCTAGGTCACTTATTACTACTGTAATCCTCATGAATGCAGTTTTAGGGGGCATTTTATCAGATGCTCTTGTTGTTATCCCTAATCTGGGCTGGGTCAGTAAGGGGTATCAGTATTACCTGATAAAATGCCCACATAAAGACCACTGCCCTTTTTGGTGGCTACGCTGTGACAGATACACACAGGTGTGCCCAGGATCACCTATTCACACCTCCAGTTTGATATTCATTGAAGAGTTCATTTCAGTCTGTTTGAGAGTAGCCTGAGCTAGACATACACGTTCTTTCCAGAGTTGTTTTATGGTCCTAGCCACACGTGGACAACAAAGGTTTAGGAGCCATATCTTGGGAGTGGAATGTGAGAATGGGTACCTAGATGAGTGGTTAATGCAAACAAGTAAAAATATGGAATGAGGAAACAGAGAGGGTGGAGCAAACTTGAAGTGGAACAGGAGAAACAGGGAACAGAGTAATGATTCAGTAATGGGGTACTGCGTAAAACTCCTTCCTACCTGGCTCAAGGGTGAAGATTTTGTTGGAGAAGTGGTGGGCTGGATTTATGTGAACCAGCAGGCTTGGTTGGGGGCCTAGTAGGGGCATGGCATTACTAATCTGCTCTCTAAATGAGTCAGCATTATGTCCTGGAGTGGGGCTGTAGGAAAAAATATTTTATCAAGATAGAAACGAAAACCCTAAAGCATTTTTGAACATTGTCTTAGTCCATTTTCTATTGCCATAAACGGATACCTGTAACTGGGTAATTTATAAAGAAAAAAGAAAAGTTTGTTGGCTCACAGTACTGGAGGTTGAGAAGGCCAATACCATGGCACCAGCATCTATTCAACTTCCTGTGAGGACCACGTGCTGCTTCAAACCATGACAGAAAGGCAAGAGGGCGTGTATAAAAGAGCAAAATGTGAGGCTAGACTTTATTAGAGCAACCAGATCTTGTGAGAAAGGCATTGTTCTCTCTAATGACCTAATCTTCTCTGAAAGGACCTACCTCTCAATGCCACCAAAATGGAAATCAAATTTCAACAAGAGTTTCAGAGAAAATGTGGCATGTACACAATGGAATATTACTCAGCCATAAGGAAGAATGAAATTATGCCATTTGCTGGCAAATGGATGGAACTGGCAACTCTCCTGCTAACTGAAACAATCCAATCCCAGAAAACCAAAGGACAAATGTTCTCTCTGATATATGAATGCTGACTCACAACAAGAAAAGGTAGGGAGGGGAAGAATAAAAGTTCATTGGATTAGACTGAGGGGAATAAAGGGAAAGGAGTAGAATGAATTCGACAAAACTGTCCCATGTTCATATAAACATGCCAAGTGTAGCTCCACATCATGTCCAACCACAAAAACGGGAAGTTATACCCCATGTATGTATGATATGTCAAAATGCACTCTACTATCATGTATAGCTAAAGAGTACAAATTTTAAAAGCCACATAGAAAATCACAAAAATGGAGTTTCAAAGAGACAAACCATATTCAAACCATAGCAAACACAAAGAAAGAAAATCATTTTCAAAAACCCCTAACAACGAATAAGCCTTTGGTTTTCCTTCTGTCAAGAAGTTTGCTTGGTGAGTACCTTAAGGTACCTGCCAATTAATCTGGACTGAGAGCGGGGCTGTGGCTTAGGGAGGGGTGGGTGGAGGGTCCTAATGCTCCTGACTATCACAACCACAGCTGGTACCAGAGAAACTCTTCTCTTAAGGTTTAGGTCAGCGCGGCCCAGTGAACTTTTACCCTCATTGGATGCTGGTAGGAGGACCGCCAGTGCGCGACCGGATGTATGTCAGGCCCTCTGCTTGTTAACTGCTGATTTAGCCATCATTAGTTCCTGCTTCAGTTGAGGGCCTCCTTTACCCTGGTTTCATCCATCACCGTGCCAATGTTTGATGGTATATAGGTTTTCTTATATTATGCTCAAGTAGCACAGTGAAGCATGTTTCAATTTAAAGTGACACACAAATCTAACTTTCCTCATCCTTTAATTTGACTCAGTGGTATCACTGTATGGGAATAACAGACCACGCACAGTCTATTAGCAATTTTGCAGTGAATCCCTGTTAGAGTCTGTCATCTTAGTATTTATTTAACAGTCTCAGATGGTCTAGTTGAACATTGCGACGTGCTGGTATTTTGCTTCCTGACATCTTGCATAGCAAGCACATCTAGCGCAGCATCTGAAACAAGCATGCGTCCTCCCACGAAAATATTTATAAATACATGATGTTGATAGTCAAAAAATTAAACACGGATGACACAATTGATTCTGTTCCAGGATGCAAAGTCACTGCATTTTTAAGCTCATTAAAGGAAATAGTATGAAGATGTGGCTTTCCGAGCTGGGAATCACGCATCAGCTTGTGTGGTTCTGATGCTCTTTCTGGGGTAAAGGGAGGAGAGCAGGATTTGCAGATGGCCACCAAACCATGGCAAGCAAACATACAAAAGCAAACCCCCAAATCCCCTTCCTTGCCCCTTATGTATTGTAGGAGTGGTGGTCTTTTCTGCTACTTTGATGCTTGAATAAATGATCAAAAGGACCCTGGAGAAAATTGAAATATGTCTATGTGAAGATATAGATAGAGGTAGATGCAATCTCCAGGATCATCTGTGTGTCTATCAATTGCAGATAGAGGGATGTGGAGGCAAGCCAGATCTCACCCTCCAAGGTCTCAGTCTTATTTTTGAACCACTCTTTCCCACCCATTTCATACTTGTCCTTCACCAGACTTTGGATAATAGCCCTGTTGACATTCCTTTAAACTTTCCAGTTGACCTCCTTGGCTTTATTTAGCAACAATGCTTCACTTGGAGTGTATGGGGATCATTTTTACTGAAAGTGATTGAGACTTTCTGGACACACCAGACCAGGATTCTCTTGGCTGTTGTTGGCTTGTTTAACCTGGTCTGACACACAGCATTAGGCACTGCTGGACCCAGGTACTCACATGAAGTTGTCGGGGCTCTGGTTACTTTGTCTTCTGTGACTCTCCTTCCTGGATGTGATTGTGTCATTCTCAGACAAGTTCTACCTGGATGGTAGGAAAGGTGACGTCCCCAGCCTCAATTCTCATGGCTCATGACCTGAAAGGAAAAGGCACATTCCTTCTTTTCAGAGTTCACGTGTGGAACCTCAAAGGAGATTTCTGACTGGCCCTACTTGAGTCACACTTCCAGTCACTAGACCTGTTTATACCTTTGGTTTTCCATGATGACCTGAGCCCAGTGTGGGGCCAGAGAATTAAATAGGGTTCCATAACTAACAGCCCCATCAGAACCACATGGAACGAGTGTGTGTGTGTGTGTGCGTGTGTGTGTGTGTGTGTGTGTGTGTGTGTGTTTGCGGGGTGAGAAGCACAGAAGCTCCTACAGAAGAGGGAGACTTCTCAATTTACCTCAGCATCTGCTAAATCACAGCGGCAGTAGTTCAGGATTTTCCCAGGGAGTCCCGAATCAACAGGACCCAAGACATAAAACATGTGCATGGTCAGTAAGCCTTAGAACAGGCAGGAAATGATGGGCACATGGTCTCCACTCAATGATCTTAGGAAAACAGACAGACATGCTGGGCCTACTAAACAAACACCAAGCAAATAACAGGCATGTACACAGGGGGTGGGGGGTGGGGGGAGGGGGGAGGGGGGTATCACTCAGGACTGACCAGATACTCAGGAGAAGACAAATGTGTCCTCAATCTGTCTCCTTGCCCAGTTTCTGCCTTTAGTCACAAATTATTTCATATGTAACTACTGAATATGAGCCTTTTCTGTGTCACTGTGTGGCAGGATACTCAGTGCTTCAATATTAGGGTGAGAGAGACTCAAGACCATGAAGGCAGGTTACCCATGTCTCTAAGTTCAACTCATCATTTAGCTGAGGTATGGTTATCCCATGCCAATTTCGTGGGACAGGATCAATTGTTCAACCCCTAAAAGTTTCAGTTTCATGATCTATACAATAGGCAATCCCTAGAGTGATCTACTCAATATCCATTCTACTTGTATTCCTTAGCACTGAATTCCTAGTTTTAGTGGGGATAGCAACATGCCATGATTTTAAAAAGTTCCAGCTTCCTTATAAATAGAGGTGATTAGTGGAAAGTTTTAAGAGCAAAGTAAAGGAATCTTTTTAAAGGGAGCTATATTAGTTCATCTTGTGTTACGGTAACAAAATACTTGAGGCTGGGTACTTACACATAGAAGTTTATTTAGCTCACAGTATGTTCAAGGACTGCATGTGGCGATGTGCTTAGTGCTGGCCGAGTCCCAGGGCAGTGCAGGACACACACAGAAAGAAGATAAGGAGCACCCTTGTATGGCTCTTCTGTCCCTCTCCCTGTTCTTATAAAGTCATCAGGATTCAATCATGGGAGCTCCACAATGACCTCATTTAATCCTAATTACCTCCCAAAAGTCCCACCTCTAAATACCATAGTCAGATTAAATTTCTACCCACTTAACATCTCACAATGGAGATTAAAGTTCAACACATAGACTCATGGGAACATACTCACACCGTAGTCAAACCACAGCAGGAGCTGATGAGGCTGATACCCATACTCTTTTTGCCTTTTGACTGTAATTAGAATATGACGTCTTCAGCCTCAGCAGCTACCTTGGCCCCATGAGGAAGAGGCAAAGAAACTGGTGAGGCGTTGGTTCTGACATCCTTTAAATGCTAAAACAATGCCTGCGACCTCTGACTTCTAGACTTCTGGTTATGTGAGAAAATAACGTGACATGTAATTGTGTGAAATTTTTTTCAGGACTCAAAAAAATAATCCATATAAAGCATTCATTACAAAATCACAGCATTGAATCGAAGACACTTGGCTCTTGTTTTGTTCATGCTAGAAGGTGTCAATAGAAGGTTTTCTCTCAGCTATGTCATAACACCTGGCTGACAAATGTAAACCACAATTGATTTAGAAGATGTGCCCAATTTCTGAAATGTTAGGATGGGAATATTGGTTATCTTAGAATCAATGAAATCGGATAATAAAAATAGCTAACATTCACAGAGAAGTTTCTATTAACATGCATAATGGTGCCTAAAATATTGTCAGTTACATGGAGGGTACCCCAAGGATTGTGTTCTTTCCTTCAGTTCTTATTCTTCCAATGCTGGTGTGTGTCCATGTGGGAAGAGATACCCTCTTTCAACCGACTTATAAATAACGGTAAGTTCCAGGTAGTGGCCACGATGAACAATGTATTCTTACCGTGAGGAAAAACCAAGCATGAACTTTGGGAACCTAAGGAGTTTTGTAGCAAACCATCTTTTACCAGCTGAGAAGGCTGGTCTCTAATTCTGGTTGGCTCTTCAGAGTAGGTCTGATTAATGGGCTGGAATTAGTACTATTGGGACAGACCAGTTCATTGAAATATTCAGAGGCTCCTATCAATGTCACCCTCCACCCAGGCCTGGTGGGGAGGCAGCGTTTCCATGACAATGCAGTACATTTAGTCAGCAGCACCTCCCGAGTAAACAGTAATCCTTCAGAAAAACAAGAAGGTCATTACAGCAACTTGTCAAATCAATGCAGAGGGTGTCGGGGCCGATTAAGGCATCTTCTCTCACAGCTGACACAGTGTCAATAGTACTGGGCCACCACTGCTCAGGCAGATGATTGAAGTGAAGTGCCCATCAGTCAGGGCGTTGAGGTGGACTAACGATTCCCCGCGCTGCCTATTAGAGCTACATGACAACTCAATCCTGCTTGCTGGCAAAGAGAGAGAAAGGGAAACAGAGAGAGAGAGAGGAGAGAGAGAGACCGAGAGAGAAAGAGAAGGGAAAAAAAATAGTGACCTTGTTGCTTTGTTTGATGCTGAATTAAATTGACAAGAGCAGCTAATCTTTACCTAGGGCGATTAACAGAATTAAGGACCACAACAAAGACACCCAAGGTTCTCACATCTAGGCAAGGGCTCAGAGATGTTTATGATGAGGAAGCTCTCCTTGGGTATTCAGGTATGATCCAGACAGATACTCCGGGCCAAGCCTTCTCCAAATGAAGCGTGGGTAATCCCATTAACACCCTGCCAAAGCAACGTGTACGGATGCTAGGCGCTCACTGAACATGCCTCTACCCCACAGCAGCCCGGAAGTCGGCTCTTCCCAGTGGCAAGGGCTGATTATTTCAGACTTATGAATCCAGGCTGGGGAAAGTCATAAATACACAGGGATTTTAATATATTTCCCTCAAGAAATATTTTGCTTTATTTTAAATCTTCTAAATCTATGATTCCACAACAGCCTTTTACAAACCATCCAAGGGTTCAGTACACACACAAAAAAAGTGCCTCATGGCACAGAACAGACTGCCTGGAGAAGGAAATGAGCAGTTTGAAAGATTCTTGGACAGAAATTATATTTTTTTCCCTCATTTACTGGAACTTTCTATCCTTGATGCCATTAAAGGCATGGGAACTAGCTTGTCTTTTTCTATTAGAATGAAGTTGGAACAATATCAAGGATGAAAAATTTATTTTTACTTGAAAACATCACATTTAGCATTTCCTAAGAATACTTCAGTGACCCAAAACAGGGTTTGTCAAAACTTTTTTGATAGAGCCAAACAGTAAATATTTTAGGTTTTATAGACCTTATCATCTCTGTTGCAACTACTCAGTTCCACCCCTGTAGTCTGAAAAAAAATGCATAGATAATATGAAAATGAATGGCAGTGGTCGTATTCCAAGAAATTTTTTATTTACTAATATAGTCAGTAGGCTGGATTTGGGCTGTTGGCTACAGTTTGCAGATCCCTGACCACAAAGAATATCAACCAACTAACAGTCATGGGACTAGCCGTGAGGGGGGAAAAGATAGAGTTGATATGTACATTTGAAGAACTTGAAGTTCAAAGGAGAAGACAGCCACGTGAGCACATGACTATAATACATTAGGTGCTATAGTTAAAAGAACAAGAAAAAACTCCAGAAATAATTTTAACCCATAGAGATTGAATGACAGATGGGTCCTAAAAGAAATTAGAGGAGAAATTAAAAGAAAAAAAAATCTTAGAAACAACCAAGAACAGAGATAAAACATATGTCCCAGAATCTCTGGGATACTAAGAAGTTAGTTCTGAGTAAAGTTTATAACACTGATTGCATACAACAACAACAACAACAAAAATTAACAGAAAAAAAGAAAAAACCCAATGATTCATCTCAAGGCTCTAGAAAAGTAGGAAAAAACTAACCCCCAAACCAGTGGAAGACAGGAATTAATAAAATCAGAGCCAAAATTAATGGAATAGAGAATTTTTAAAAGTACAAAGGTTCAATGTAACAAAAAGATGGTGCTTTGAAAAGATTAACAAGATTTGATAAACCCTTTCCCAATTTAAACAAAGGAGAGAGAAGATCCAAATCAACAACCACAACAACAACAAAATACAAATGAAAGTAACACCATCTTCCAAGGGCAAAGAGGTCAGAAAACATGATAGAAAAGAAGAGATTTGGGGATAACCCATTCAAGAATTTCTAGATAAGTAAGGTGGGGAAAGGCTTTCCAGAATCAGTGTGGCCATAGTTTAAAGTGTGTGGGAGAGTGTGTGTGTGTGTGTGTGTGTGTGTGTGTGTGTGTGAGAGAGAGAGAGAGAGAGAGAGAGAGAGAAAAGACAGGTGAAATGAATGAAGAGGGGATAAGACAGGGGGACACAGTAGTTGGAGAAAAGACTGCAGAGGCACTTTGGGTCACATGAAGAAATCTGTGTGTCCAGCAAAGAATTCAGATTTATTAATCCATTGGCAATAAAGAGCAATTAAGCAGAGGACTCTAAGCAGGGGAGCGGTGCTATTAGCCGGCTGTGTGGAGACAAGGAAGGAGTAGGCAGACTATTACAATAGTTTCAGGCAATAAAATAAAACCCTGGATTAGAGTTGGTCAGGGAATAGAGAGAAGGACAAAGATATAAGAATGTTTTATAAATAGAATCTGTCAAGTACCTGCTCTTAGGGATAGGGCAAATATGACTGGAGGGTTTCCATGGCATCTGTTCCAAGAAGTTGGTCTTGGGGGAATGTAGAACCTTGAGAAGAATTTGCATAGTGCTAACCCAGGCAACACGGCCAAGGGAGAAATGTAGTCTTAGCGGAGACCCAAGAATATCACCATGGAAACAGTCTCCAGAGCCAAGGATGGAAGATGATCCAAAGGTAAATGTGAGGTCATAGATTACGGAGGTGAGAAATTTGTATGATTTGGTGCAGGTCAGAATGCAGCACTGAAAACAGAGAGGCTGCAAATTATTCAGGACTGACTTGAGCGAGGAATAGGTGGTTCCTCACCCAGATTTGATGCCGGCGTGGGGAGATTTGATGATCCACAGACAGGGCTCATTTACACTCAGATATGATGGCTAGTGTCAGGAATGATCCCTAGAATTCTAGCTGGGTAATGCAAAGCAGGGTGATGTTAACAGAGGTAGCAAGGACGGAAGACGAGGTAGGCAGGTCCGTGTTGAATTGACTCTTGGGTGTGATGAATTAGAAGCACCTACATACAAACAGGTGACTTACCGAACATGATGGTATAAAACCTAGAAATGGAGATAGAACTCTGAGACACGTCAGTACAGAGCTGCGGTTGACAACTTGACAGTGGATGAAAGCATCCAAAAAGAATGTCTGAGAACGGGAAAAAACAGAATCCTGTAAAGAACACTTTGGGAGAGCACAGTACAGAGAGCTGACTAATTGAAGGAAAGCGAGTCTGGTCAGAGAAGTAGGAAGAAAGTAAGGGAGAATAACTTTTCCATAGTGGGTAGGTAGTTAAGGCCAAACACTCCAGGGAAGCGAGTTCAGAATAATAAAAAAAAAAAAAAAGTTGTTCTAATTGTTAGCAGTCCTTCATTAAAATTATCCTGTGAATAAAACCTGTATTATTTTGGGCCAAGGACTGACTTCAGTGTCTCTCAATGGGAGGCACTGTTATGACTTTTGATGATATGAAGAGAAGAGAGATACAGCGGTAACTTAGGAAGATTTATAGTATAGGAGATCATTCAAGAATGAGAAATATTTACAGAGTATGAAAATATATTACAGAGAAGATACAAAATGTCTGGGGTAGTGTTTCCTAAATTAGCCTGTAAAACAAGAATTCTCTGTGGTTACTTTTAACTGTGTTCCTGAGCCCCACTACAAACCTTCCAGGTCAGTATTTCTACCAGAGAGGCCTGGGAAATCTGAACATTTAAGAACCATCTCAGGTCAGTCTTATATCCAGCATGGTTTGGAAGATTGCTCTCAGAATATTGTACAGTGTTTGAGATTTGAACAGTGGTCCACAAGCTTGTCTGCTTATTAAATAAACACACCCACATAAGTATAGTAACCTCATACTAGATGAAGGTGCCAAAAACTTACAATGGAGAAAAGATAGCTTCTTCAACAAATGATGCTGGCAAAACTGGAAATCCATATGCAGTAAAATGAAATTAAACCCCTATCTCACACCATACAAAACTCAACTCAAAATGGATCAAGGATCTAGGAATTAGACCCAAGACCCTTCACCAAATAGAAAAAAAAAGTAGGCCTGAATCTCCATCACGTTGACTTAGGACCAAACTTCCTTAACAAGACCCCCATAGCACAAGAAATAAAAGCAAGAATCAATAAATGGGATGGATTCAAACTAAAAAGTTTTTTCTCAGCACAGGAAACAATCAATAATGTGAAAAGAGAGCCTACAGAGTGGGAGAAAATCTTTTCCACACACACTTTAGACAGAATACTAATATCCAAAGTTTATAAAGAACTTAAAAAACTTTACACCAAAAATACTAAGAACCCAATCAATAAATGAGCTAAGGAACTGGGCAGATACTTCATAGAAGAAGACATACAGGTGATCAACAAATATATGAAAAAGTGCTCATCATTCCTAGTAATTAGAGAAATGCAAATTAAAACCACCCTAAGATTTCATCTAACTCCAATTAGAATGGCTATTATCAAGAACACAAGCAATAATAGGAGTTGGCGTGGATGTGGGGGAAAAGGCATCCTCATACATTGCTGGTGGTGTTGCAAATTGGTACAGCCACTCTGGAAAGCAGTATGGAGATTCCTTAGAAAACTTGGAATGGACCCACCATTTGACCCAGCTATCCCACTCCTCAGTTTGTACAAAGGACTTAAAATTAGCATACTACAGTGATGCAGCCACAACAATGTTATAGCAACTCAATTCAATTCACAGCAGCTAAATTGTGCAACCAACCTAGATACCCTTCAATTGACGAATGGATAAAGAAACTGTGGTATATATACACAATGGAATATTACTCAGTCATAAAGAAGAATAAAATTGTGGCATTTGCTAGTAAATGGATGAAGTTGGAAAATATCATGCTAAGTGAGATAAGCCAATCTCCAACAAACCAAAGGCCAAATGTTTTCTCTGATAAATGCATGACAATATATAATGAGGGGGGATTGGTGGGGGGAAGAGAAGATTGAAGGAACTTTGGATGGTGTAGAGGAAAAAGGGGTGGGAGGGGTGGGGGACAGAAAGATAGTAGAATGAAACAGACAGTATTACCCTATGTATATGTATGATTACATGAATGGTGTGAATGTATATGGTGTACAACCATAGAAATGAAAAGTTGTATTCCATTTGTGTACAATGAATCAAAATGCAGTCTGTGAAAATGAAAAAAAGATTTTAATAAAAAAAAAGAAAGAAACTGAGGTTTTAAAAGCATATCAGTGCCTGGATTCCATGACAAGAGACATTCATTTCATTGGTCTGGGATTCTTCCTGGGTGTTGGGAATATTACCATTTACTTGGGATTCTACTATGTAGCCAAATTTGTCATATAGATGTAAGAAGATGAGGGTGAGTGAAAACCAGCCTGGAGAAAGGAGGGAGGAATCTATGGTGGTTTCATGCTTCCATGGCCTCTACTATAGTGGAGAGAGAAGGGGCAGAAGTAGAATGGTAGATTCAAGGAAAGAGACAAAAGGAATGGACAGGAATATGGGGTCGTAGGGTCCTGAAGATGCCATTAACATGACATGACTTGGGCTGGGGACATAGCTCACTTGGTAGAGTGGTTGCCTTGCAAGCAGAAGGCCCTGGGTTCAATCCCCAGCACTGCAAAAAACAACAACAACAACAACAACAACAACAAAAACAAAAACAAAACCCAAAAACATGACATGACTTGTTCAGTTGGGGTCAACTGTTTAGAGTACCTGAGCGGATCTGGTGTTGGGATTGGTAGAGCAAATGTATCAGTTTAAAAAGAGAACTTCAGGGGATATACTGCAATGTACTAACATTGTTTAATACGGGGGCATGCTGGGGATATAAATAAATACAGTCATTATGAAAAGTAGCATCATATTTCCTCCAGAAATTAAAACTGAAGCACCATGTGATCTAGCAATTCTTCTTCCAGGTATGTTTTCAAGGAAAATGAAATCAATGCTTTATGCTTCTGTGTTCCTAGCAGCATCATTCACAAGAATCAAGACACGGTAACAATTTAAGTGTCCCTCAGTGGATGAATGGATAAAAAGTTTGGCCCATTTACACAAAGGAATACTACTCTTCCTTAAAAAAGAATGAAATCCTGCCATCTGTGACAACTTGGATGATCCTGGAGAACATTGTGTAAGTGGAATAAACCAAACACAGAAAGAAAATTACTGCATGATCTTGATTATATGTTGAATCTCAATAGAGGCTAATATTTAGAAATAGAGAGTAGAATGGTGTTTACCAGTGATGGACCTGGGCAGAACAGCGAGATGTAGACCAAAGCAGACACACATTTGTAGTTAGGTAAAATGGGTAAGGCTGGAGATGTAACGTATACTATAAGAACTATGGTCTATAATAATGTTTATATATTGGAAACTTGCTAAGGAGTACATTTTTGGGTGATTTTACCATAAAAATGAACTGTGTGATGATGAGTAAGCATAGTTGTCATCTCCCTGTGTATATTCATATCAAACATCATGTCTTACACCTTAAATACATACAATATAAACAAGTGAATAGTGAAAAGGGACATGGCCATAGAAGGACTATGTGATTAGTAAGTCATGATTTAGTTTATCACCCTTTGTCTTCAAGTCCTCATTGTATGGCCACAGGAGTGGCTTGGCCCAGGTGGAATGGGGGTGACCATCTTCAGTGCAGAGTTGGCTAAGCACCTATGAAGTTTGAGTTTGGAATGTAGGATTGCCTAATGGGGTAAAGAACTTAAACCTAAATTTGTTAAACAGTCTCTCTTTTCCTAACTAGTTAGTTTACCCAAAGGAGCCTCAATGTTTCCATCTGTAAAATGAGGATTATCATAATAATTAGAAAAATGTATGGTGAGTGGATAGTCAACGATGTCAAAGGCTTGAGGAAAAGACCCCAAAGGGTAAGAAATGAGAAGTGCCTGAATTGGTCAATAAGCTGACTATGGTGGATGAGGATAAATAGAATGACAGGGCAGGAGCTAAGTTCCCATGGGCTGCAAAGGAAGTTCATGATGTCGAGACTTTGTCAATGAGTCTAGTGAAGAGAAAGAAGTTATCCAAGGTAAACTGAGGCAAATGTGTTGCCCATGGAGGAGTTGCCATGATCACTAAGTAACGTGCATAGAACATTCAGCCCAATGGAGGCATCAGTACCCAATAAAGCTGTCTTAAGATGATTTTTAGCAGGACAGCTATTAACAGTATCACAGTTTTGTGGATGACAATCACTGACTTGGGGAAATAAGAATATCCTATCTTTAAGGATTTGGTGATTGTATTAAATAAGTGAAACATGTATGGCCTAGGCGTGAAATGGAGAAACATTGAAACCCGGGACATGACGGCATCATATTTGTGCAGACAACCTCAGTCTATTAAACAACATTCCTTCTATTTTGTAGTTGTAATTGCTGCTAAAGTGAGGTCCTATGACAGGTCTAGTTACAATTTTATTTTAAACTTGGGGCTATTCTAAACTCATTTGATGAAAGCCTTTATAGGTACATCATATGTTAATGTAGAGCATCAGTTTGTATCACTGACCTACTCAATCAAATAGAACAAAACACTGGCAGCAGTGAGGGAGGAGGGAGTTAGAGTGAGAGAATCCATTCCAAAAAATGTGGATAAGAGCAAACATGAAGAAAAACAGCTATGATAACTCTCATTACTGGCCCTGAGTCCTGATGGGCACCTGTCTATGGCCTAGAACTAGATAATGAACTTTAGCGCCAGAAAGAGTAATCACTTCAGCAACACCACAAGATGCTCAGCTGCATTCTAGAGAAGATCTTGAACTGGCCTTTGCAGAGAGGGTTCTGGCATACTTAGGGATCATTGAGAATCATCCAACTTTTATCTTAGAGACAATCAAAAAGAGCACAATCATTTCTACAAACAGAACAGAAACAACTTCCAAAACAATGAAGGTTCCATTGTGTGCGAAGAAAGAATTCATGCAGTATGTGGTTTTAAATAGCTGCAATAAGGCTATTGGGGCCCTGGAACATAGGGCTATTACAGTGAGTTTTAGTAGGTAAACTGGAAGTTAAAGGGAGAGAGATGTCAGAATGACACAAAATAGGTGCTTGGACAGATACCAAAGTGGGAAAAGAGTTCTTAGGAAATAGTGGGGTTTTTTTTGTTTGTTTGTTTTTTAATTCACAATAAGAGAACTAGTATATAAGATGAATGACCACTTGATGGGGATATGTGGAGGGGTTTAAGCATCTAATGGACTATTAGAGTTCAAAAGTTTATTCTCACTCTGAGATATCTGATGTCTAGAATAAGTTGGGGTCATATATTATATTCATATTCTGAGATGAACTTAATTCTTCTTTATGGTACACCAAGATTGGGTTGGTCAAAGCTCTTTCTGACTACATAGTCAGCATGATGTTGTGGGAAGAACTCTGGAAAAAAATGTAATAAGACATTTTTGGGGGAAGAAGTTTCTTATGTATATTCATTGTGACATGTTAGAGAATGTACTATAGACATTTATGGCCTCTCTCATTGAATTTTCACTATAGAACACTGGAGCACTATAATCTCTATTTGTTAGATGAAGACAATAGGGGGTTAGAGTAATTAGGTGGTTATTCATGATCATACAGCCAGAAAACCAATATGTGAAACCAGATTTATCTTATCCTACAGTCTAGGCTCATAATCACTGCACTGTATCATTCTCAGAATCTCTTACTAGTTACCTGATGTAGGGTATACTACTCATATAGTCTCAAAATTTTATCTTTGATTATAAAATGGGATAGTGTTGTTTGACAATGACACCTGGGAGAATTCTGGGTAATAAAAATAATAGTAGCAATTCAGATCTGCATTATCCCATATATCCTGCAAAAGCAACTGAGAACAATGAGAATAATAACTGAAACTACACAAAATCCACACTCTCATAGAACTAGAAGACAGAGACTTACCAAACATCAAAATGACTCTTTGTAGAAAGAAAAGAAAAAAAAAAAATCCCAGTGAAACTATCACTCATGATCCCACAAAGGTTTTTGAGATGAAAGGGTAGTTTGAGAAACACTACCAAAAAAAAAAGATAGGAGCTAAAGATGGACGTCAACTTGTCTACATACACAGCCAAAAAGAGAAATTCTACCTTAGTGTGAAAAATTTCTTTTGATAGATCAGATTACTAATGACAAGAAAGCTTTTTAGAAGTACACATGATTTGAAATGGCAATTTTTGAAAGGCTTGGTTTCATGAAGAGAAAGAGGCAAAGAGGAAGAGTGAGGAACCCTTTGACAATTGGGTAATGAGGGGGAAAAGAAGAGGAATGGCCATTTTATTAGCCTTGCAAGGCAACAAATAAATAAAATAAAAAATATAGGACACAAAACATCTGCCCTGCATCCTGCACACATTCACACACTTGAAGTCCACTGAAGGAATCAGTCTTTGCTCTACTGGCAGAAGAGAGTAGCGTTAAATTAGAGATATTTTGTTTGCTTACTTGCTTTTTTTGTGGTTCTGGGGACTGAACCTAGGGCATTACACATGCTAGGCAAGTGTTCTACCACTGAACTACACTCCTGGCCTTCTTTTTAAAAATTTTATCTTGAGACAGCTTTTCACTAAGTTGCCAAGGCTGACCTTGAACTTGTGATCCTCCTGCCTCAGCTTCCCAAGGGCCTAGGATTGTAGGTAAATGTCATCAAAACAAGCTTAATATCATTACATCTTTTAAAAAGAATGGAAGTCAATTAAAAAGTCTACTTAAGAGTTATTATAAAACATCATGAAACAAGAGTAAATACATTTCAGTTGATAAAAATTCTCCATCAAAAAAAATATAAAGGAATCAATTTAACAAAAGAGGTGAAAGACCTCTACAATGAAAACTACAGAACATTAAAGAAAGAAATTGAAGAAAACCTTTGAAGATGGAAAGATCTCCCATGTTCTTGGATAGGCAGAATAAACATTGTCAAAATGGCCGTTCTACCAAAGGCGCTATACAGATTCAATGCAATTCCAATTAAAATTCCAATGACATTCCTCATAGAAATAAATCAATCATGAACTTCATCTAGAAGAACAAAAGACCTTGAATAGCCAAAACAATCCTGAGTAGAAAAAGTGAAACAGGAGGTATCACAATACCAGACATTAAACTATACTACAGAGCAATAGTAACAAAAACAGCATGGTATTGGCACCAAAATAGACAAGCAGATCAATGGTACAGAATAGAAGACACAGAGACAAAATCATATAAATACAGTCACCTCATACTAGACAAAGGAGCCAAAAACATACAATGGAGAAAAGATAGCCTGTTCAACAAATGGTGCTGGGAAAACTGGAAATCCACATGCACTGAAATTAAACCTCTATCTCTCACCCTGTGCAAAACTCAACTCAAAATGGATCAAAGACATAGGAATTAGACCAGAGACTCTGCACCTAATAGAAGACAAAGTAGGCCCAAACCTTCATCATGTTGGCTTAGGATCAGACTTATTTAACTAGACTCCCATAGCACAAGAAATCAAAGCAAGAATCAATAAATGGGATGGACTCAAACTAAAAAACTTTTTCTCAGCAAAGGATACAATCAAGAATGTGAAGAGAGCGCCTACGGAATGGGAGAAAATCTTTTCCATACACACTTCAGATAGAGCACTTATCTCCAAAATTTATAAAGAACTTACAAAACGTTACACCAAAAGTACAAAGAACCCAATCAATAAATGGGCCATGGAACTGGACAAATGCTTTACAGAAGACACACAGGCAATTAATAAATATATGAAAAAGTGTTCAACATCTTTAGTAATTAGAGAAATACAAGTTAAAACAACTCTAAGATTTCATCTTACTCCAATTAGAATGGCTATTATCAAGAACACAAACAATAATACATGTTGGCATGGATGTGGGGAAAAAGGAACACTTTTACATTGCTGGTGGAGTTGAAAATTGTTGCAGGCACTCTGGAAAGCAGTATGGAGAATCTTCAGAAAACTTGGATGAACCCACCTTTTGACCCAGTTATCCCACTCCTCAGTTTACACCCAAAGGACTTAAAATCAGCAAACTATAGTAACACAGCCACATAAATGTTTATAGCAGCTCAGTTCACAATAGCTAGATTGTGGAAATAACCTAGATGTCCTTCAACAGATGAATGGATAAGGAAACTGGTATGTATATGCAGTGGAATATTATTCAGCCATAAAGAATAATATTATGGCATTTGCAGATAAATAGATGGAATTGGCGAATGTCATCCTAGTGAAATAAGCCAAACCCAAAAAACCAAAGGCCAAATGTTTTCCCTGATAAGTGGAGAATGATATATAATGGGGGTGGAGGGGGGGTGGGGAGTGAGAGAAGAATGGAGGAACTTTAGTTTATGTAGAAGGAAATGAGAGGAAGGGGGTATGAAAAATGGTGGAATGAGACAGACATCATTACCCTATGTACATGTATGACTACATGAATGGTATGAATCTACATTGTGTACAACCAAAGAAACAAAATGATGTACCCCATTTGTGTACAATGAATCAAAATGCAGTCTGTAAAAAATTAAAAGATAAATTAAAAAAATGATATAAAGCAGGAAAAAACCTCTAAGACAATATTGAAAAGTTAATTAAATATACTTGAGCAAGCATTTGTGAATGTGGAGGAAAAAATCTTGAATCAGAAATTCAAAGAGCAAAAATAAGAAGTAGACCAAAATCAGGAAAGAATAAAAGGAGAGTTAATTGAAACAGGAAAAGGAAAAACTCCAAAATTACGTAAAATGAAGACAAAATTATAACAGGCTTAAAGGAAAAGAGATTTAAACAAAAATTTTATAAGAGGCATTAAAGGTAGGAAATAATAAGCAGAATGGAAATTAAATAAAGAAAGAAGAATGTAAGAGAAAGTGTTGGTAATGGAAGATAGACAAAGAAGAATAGCAAACATAAAATTTGAGACCTTGTTTGATCATATCTAATATTTAAAACTGTAATTAAATAAAATTTTCCAGAAACAAATGAAAATTTGAATCCATGTATTGAAAGGGCCATAAAGTTCTTGGAAAATTAACCCAGGATAATCAACACTGAGACACATTTTGTTAAACTCCTAGATATCAAAGACAAGAGGATCCTTGAGGTATCTAAGTCAAACAAAACAAAAAACTTACAATGACAGAAATATTGATTGGCGTCAGACCTCTCAAAACAATATATGAAGCAATACAACAATGGCTACATATGTTTTAAGGAATTCAATTAAATAGAAAGGAGACCAGTAGAGTAGAGGAAGGGGATCTATGAGGAGGCAGAGGGGAGGGAAAGAATAAGTACTGAGGAATAAACTTGACCAAATTGCATTATGTGCATGGTATAAACATGTCATAATGAATCCCACTATAATTATAATCCATCAATAAAATTTTTTTAAAAAAATTCAATAAAATTAAGTGTGAACAAATAATTTTATTTCCAACAAAGCTGTCCCTCCAAAAAAGGACTGCAGACAAATGATAAACTTACCACAACTTACTGAATTCTGTAACTGTCAGAAGTCTACTAGAGGGAAATCTTAAATTGACTGACAGAAAACTGGGGAAACTTATGAATAAAGATTGACAATGACCAGGAGAGAGAGAAAGAGAGACAATGACCGTGGGTATAAGATTCATGCAGAGGAGAGATGGATATATATAATTTATTGTTATGAAATAAAATTATACAACTAAAGGAAGATATCAAAAGGAAAGAAAGGGAAAGAAAAAGTTAAATGACTCAAGTTTTGCCCAGGCTGAGGGTAGGTTCTAAAGAATACTATTAAAAGCTGGCAAACAAGAGACCTAAAAGATGGAACAAGGAAACAAGCAATTAAAGTCATCAAAAACTAAAAACTAAAGATGAAAGCTAAAAACGTCCCTAAATCCTAAACACCAAAACATACTTTAAAATAAAAAAGCAAAGACTATGCATTAGTTAAGAAAATTAACATAGGTAGTAAAACATAACACACATAATTATAAAATAATGTGAAGATAAAGAGACCACACATAGCAGTTTTAAAAAAGATTTTTAATTTGACTCACAAAGATACACACACACAGATACACTACATATTATATTCTGATAATAGAGGCTATATATACTTCTAAACACTCACAGGACCTTCACAAAATTAATCCTATTTTAAAATCAGGTCAAAAAGAAATCAGCAGTAAGTTTCATAAAGTAGACATATTATAAACAATAATTTCTAATTACTATGCAAAAACATACACATGTCATTAAGAAAATAAAAATTCTAAAAAACCTTCCATTTGGAATTGGAGAACAACCTCATGTAAAGGGAAAGTACAAATTCAAAATATGGAATTTATAAAAATTAATGATAACAAAAACACTATAAGAACCAATGAATACATTTAAAATAATGATTGGAAGAAATATTGGAGGAAATGCTCATAAATAAAAATGAAAGTGCAGAAGTAAGGAAATTAAATATTCAACTGATCAAGAATCTTGAAGTAGTCTGGAAGCACAAGGAAGAAAACAGGATTAAAACAAGGGGGTCACTCAGGACTCTACTGTTCAAAGTCATCCGAGTCCTTGGCCTTCCCTACCTGGTCCCTGCCCACCTCACTGAGACCCAGGTTCTGCTGCTCCCAGCCCTACCCTGCCTCTGCAGCATCCTGAGTTCTCTGAATGCACCAGGTTTTCTTAAGCTCATGAGTATCAGAGGCCCCTTTCTCTGAACCCACAGTTCCAATGTCAGCCCTAGAATACTGAACATCCCAGCAGGTTGTTATCCAGAGCAGACCACTTTTGAACACTTCTGTCCTCTGTAGGGTGAAATGAATATTCATTGAAATCACATAATAATTAATAATAATCATTATTTTTCTAATTTGGTTCACTACTTTAAAAATACTTCACAATTTTAAAAGATGATAAGAAGGCTTTATTCAAATCTGCAAAATATGTCCTTACCTGTAGCAAAATCATTGTAAATTGTAGTTGGTATCATTTCTGTTTTTCATTTTAAACACAGGTTTAGGGTCATGCAGCATGAAGTAACTCTAGTCCTGTCTTCTTTGCTCAGATGGGGGATGGAAGGAGAGGGGTTGACTAGATAACTGGGAGTTCTCTGGGTTAAACTCTACTAAACAGAACGTTTCCTAAGGAACAAGTCATAGAAGTGTGCTAATTTCTTGCTTATGTGTATATTGTTCAAACCTGACAGCAATTACTTAGAACTTAGATCTGCAAATGACTTTAGAGGGGAACAAGAATTTATCAGTGACATTGTTCAGAATTGCCAACACATGGTGATGATAAAAGGAAGTCTAACTCTCAGTTGATTCTATTGTTATTTTGAATTCCTCCACAATGGACCCCCTCATTACCCACACCTGGCTTGTCCTCTCATCAGTCCACCTCTGGGACATCACTGCATACTACCCTATGCATTCTTCTCTCATTATCTCCACCACCCTGCTTTACTAATAATTCTCTCCTGGGAGTTTATGAACTGTTTGAAAGCAGAGACCAAGTCATGCTTTATTTATCCCTATATCCTTAATATCAATGCACAATAGACTGTCAATAACTGTCAGCTGAAACAATGTTTCATTAGATATATGGACCCAAGAAGTGACTAGGAGCCCTTCCTATATACCCCTGGCAAAGATAAAACCTTTTAAAACTTCCCAAAGTCTTAGGATTTCCCCCACTGGATTTTGTTCAGACTTCTGATTAAGCAGATGAGATGGTCCCAAGCAAAGAGTCAAGATTCATTATCTGTTCAGCAAATATTGCAGCAGTGCCAGGGATAAATAACTCAAAGTTGGTGTCAGGCAGTGCTAGATTTATATCCCACCTCTGCTACTTAGTGGCAATATTTGAAGTGATTGGAAACTTGTTGGGCCTCACTAAGATTCAGTTTCCTCATCAGTAAGAGTGGATGTGATCCCTGTACCATGTTGGGTTTGTGATATAAACAAAACATTTTTTTGTTGTCATTTCACGGTATGGAGTTGGGCCAGAGCAGGGGATCCATAGCTATTGGCTGCTATCCCATCCCATTCTTTTTCTCTGAGGACTGATGCTCACATACACCAAATTCATCAGTACTATATTATAAAATTCAACAATCTTCAGTGTAGGTCGACATTTTTCTTAACCTTGGAGACATTTCTTACAATTTGGGAATGAAGCGGTTGTGAATATTTTTTATCACTTACAAGTAGATGCAGTTTTGGAACTTCAGTCTTCCCTGTCAGGACCATCCAAGGGGCCTGCCTGGTGGGGGGCTGACTGAGCAATTGGAGAATAGTTTCCTAAATCCCTGCTGGAGGTCTGTATAACACTAATAGGGGACTGTGAAGTTCAAAAGCAAGAACTAACTACCATTATGTTCTCTTCTTTCAGTAGATACTTAATTGGTGTCTGATAATTAACCTGACTGGCTTCCAATAATCACAACTTATTTTCCAATTTGATAGGACATGTTTAGAGGAAGAGAAAAAAGAGTACACAGGTGATAGGTGTGGCAAAGGATAGATCATCCACATTTTAAATTGAATTTCAGGCTTTAACTTAAAACTCCCATTGGAGAGTCTGGATTGGATCTATCATTAGCAGAATAATTCTAGTCTCTTTCTCTCATTATTTTAAGTTGACCAGCAAAAGGGAAGGCTAATTCTAAATATATGCATTTCTTGGAAAAAATAACTGAAATGATTGAAGTGATGGTTTAATTCAGTGTTACCACATTAAAAAAAAGTTTTTAAAAAATTCTATTCTGGGCTGGGACTGTAGCTCAGTGGTAGAACACTTGCCTAGCATATGTGAGGCCCTGGATTTGATTCTCAGCACCATGTAAAAATAAATTTTATAAAAGGTATTGTGTCCATCTATAACTAAAAAAATAAAAATTAAAAAAAGTTTTTAAAAAAATTCTATTCTGTACGATGTAGTATGGTAGCTACTAGGTACATGGGGTTCTTGAGTATCTGAAACATGGCTAATGCAACCTAGGAACTAAATTTCTTCATGTAGATTTAATTTAAATAGCTACATGTGGCTAGAACAGCACAGAAATCACAATAAATGCCAAGTCCACTCTATCTCATCATGCTATCAGAGTATTGATGTTGAGCTTGAACTGTGGGAAGGACTGCCAGACTCCATATTCAAACATACTGCATACTCCTGTCCAGCATGTGCAGCTCAAAACTGTCTTTAAATTGCTTCACCTGACTTCAGCTAACTGTTTTGTGATATTTAACTTGTAAGCCACCTTCTGCCTGTTTTTTTCCCCACACAACCACAATTGATTTCTCTTATTGTTATTTGCTTTGTACATATTTCCTCTTTAGATAATAGTTTCCCCATTTTCTTTAGATTAATGTCTCTTTGAATGGTGTGAGTGCTGTTGAAGCTTGCACATGGGACACAATGAGGAAGGAATCAGTGAACTTGAATTTATGTCCATAGAACTTTGCCAAACTCAAAAGCAAAGAGAAAAAGAAATAAAACAAAATGGATGAAATCAATCAACAACCAGGGAGTCATTGCAAAAGGTGTAAGAATGCCCATAATTGCGATATTAGAGGAGAAGTAAGTGAAAAAGGAGAAGAAATATTTGAAGAAATAATGTCTGAGGAATATTGTCAAAATTAATGACAGGAATCCTTAGATGCAGAAATCTCAGAAAAAAATCAAGCCCTGTAAATACCAAGAAACCTATACCTACACCTACAAATATCATATTCAAATTGCAGATAATAAAAGACAAAGGAAAATTCTTGAAAGAAGCTGAGATTTTGGGAGAACACCCAACATACATAAAGAAGAACAAAGTTAAGAATTATATGGTACTTTTGTTTAGAAACCATGCAAGTGAGAAAAAACTGGAGTGAAATATTTAAAGCCCTTTCCCCCCTATAAACCTCATTAGTCTGAAAAAAAATTTTTTAATCCTGAAAAATTATCCTTCAAAAGTGAATAAGAAATATGCTGTCTTCAGATAAACAGATATCAAAGACTTTCTTTTCTGGAGATCTGACTTAAAAGAAATGTTAAAAATATTCTTTAGAGAAAAGGAAAATGGTTTAGATCAAATAGTCAAATATACATTAAAGAAAGAAAAGGCATTAGAGAATATTAGTGAAGGTAAATTTCTTCTTCTCCTCCTCCTTCTTCTCCTTCTTTCTCCTTCTCCTTCTCCTTCTGTTAAGGGAATTGAATGTAGGTCCTCATATGTTAGGCAAGAACTAAACTACCACCCCAATCCTTTATTTTTCTTATTCTTAACCAATCTAACATGTATCAGTTTATTCAAAACAGTAATAGAATCAACATTGCTTTTATTATTATTGCCTTTAGATAAGTGAAAATGAATGACAACAATGTTAAAAGGGATGACAAGAAGGAAAGGATGACAAGGAATTGGAAAGACAATTATTTACAAGGTACATTTACTACCTGTAAAATGATATCTTGTTATTTAAAAGTGAACTTAAATCATTTGAAAATAAATATTAAACTGTAATGGAAGCACTAAAATAGATTTTTTTAAAGTGTAATTGCTATGATGACAGATGAGAGAAAATGGAATCATTAAATGCTTGATTAAAAGCAAAGAAGGCCAAAATATAATAGAAGACAGAAAAGAAACAAATATATCATCATCCACTTATCAGGGAAAACATTCAGCCTTTGGTTTTTTTGGGACTGGTTTATTTCACTTAGCATGATATTCTCCAATTCCATCCATTTTTCTGCAAATGCCATAATATTATTCTTCTTTATGGCTGTATTGTGTATATATACCACAGTTTCTTTATCCATTCATCTAGGTTGGGTCCACAATCTAGCTCTTATGAATTGAGTTGCTATAAACATTGATGTGGCTGCGTTACTGTAGTATGCTGATTTTAAGTCATTTGGGTATAAACTGAAGAGTGGGATAACGAGGTCAAAAGGTGGATCCATTCCAAGTTTTCTGAGGAATCTCCACACTGCTTTCCAGAGTTGTTGCACCAATTTGCAACTCCACCAGCAGTGTAAAAGCATTCGATTTTCCCCACATCCATGCCAGCATCTATTATTGCTTGTGTTCTTGAAAATAGCCATTCTAATTGGAGAAAGATGAAATCTTAGAATTGTTTTAATTTGTATTTCTTTAATTACTAGAGATGTTAATGTTTTCCCTGATAAGTGGATGATGATATATAATGGTGGTAGGGGGATGGGGAGTGAGAGAAGAATGGAGGAACTTTATATTACATAGAGGGAAATGAGGGGGGTATGACAAATGGTGGAATGAGACAGACTCATTACCCTATGTACATGTATGATTATATGAATGGTATGAATCTATATCATGCACAACCATAGAAATGAAAAGATGTACCCCATTTGTGTACAATGTATCAAAATGCAGTCTGTAAAAATAAAAAAAAATTATTAAAAAAGTAAAAAAAATAAAAGCAATAAATAGAAAATAGTTACAAATAAATGAAATATTTAGCCAAATATATCAATGATAACACTAAATATGAAAGGTCTAAATATACTAAGGACAGAGATTGTCAAAGTGCATTGTTAAAAAACACTCAACTGTATGTTGTCTATAAGCTATCCATTTTAAATATAAAGAAACAGAGAGACTAGAAGTAAAAGGGTGGAAAAAGATATACTATGCTAATGCTAATCAAAAGAAAACCAGAAAGGCCATACTGATTTCAGATAATACAGAATTCAGAGCAAGGAAAATTACCAAAAATAAAGAGCAGTATCACTTAATACTAAGAGATTCAGTTTTTCAAGTTCATAGCACTTCTTAATTTGTTTGTACTTAACATTAAACTACATGGGGCAGAAATTTATGAAGCTGAAAAAACCAGAAAATTACTATTATAGTTGAAGATTTCAACATAGATTTGATAGTAAGGATACATTCAGCAATTAACTACATAAGGATAGTTGAATAGGACCACACCATCAATCAACTGAATCTAGTTGACATTTATATAATACTTCATTCAAGAGCAGTAGAATGCATGTTCTTCTGAATGTTATGTGGAAAAATCACCAATATAATCATAATTCTAGGCAATAAAACGTGCCTTAACAAATGTAAAAGAATAGAAACTATAATGGCTGCTTTCAGACCACAATGGAATTAAAGTAAACATTAATAGCAATAAGATAGTTGGAAAATTCCAGAATATGTGAGCATTAGGCAATATATTTCCCAATAACATGAATCAAATAAGACATTTCAAGAGAAATGTTAAAATCTTTCTAAATCTAATGCATGGCATTTGGTTTTATCAAATACTTTTTCTGTATCTTTTTGTATGATCGTTTTTCTTTTCATATTGGTGTGATGGAGTTTATTACTTGATTTTAGAATGTTCACCCATCCTTGAATACTTGGGATAAATGTAGCTTGGTAATGGTATATCATTCTGTTTATGGGTACAGTTGTCTAATATTTTATTGGATATTTTTATGTCTATATTAATAAGACATATTGTTTTAAATTTTTTCTTTCTTGTATTGTCTTTGTCTGGTTTTGGTATTAGAGTAATTCTAGTTTTATGCAATATGATGGGAAGTGTGCTTTCTACTTCCATTTGTTGTACAAGATTATATATGTATTTGAAATAATTTCTTCCTTAACTGTTTGATGTAATTCACCAGTAAAACAATCTAGGACAGGTTATTTCTGTTAGAAAATGATTTATTATCAATATTGTTAATAGATAGAGGCCTATTAGGGTTTTCTATATTTTCTTGTGTCAGTTTTGGTAGACCTAAATCATTCAAAGAACTGGACCATTTCTTCTAAGTTATATGATATGTGGGAATAGAATTGTTAATAATATATTATTACTATCCTTTTTTTTGGATGTCTTTGGTTTTTAATATATATTTAAGATGCACAACATGATGTTTTGACACTCCTATATTTAGTGAAATGATTTTTTTTATTGTAAACAAATGGGATACATGTTGTTTCTCTATTTGTACATGGAGTCAAGGCATACCATTTGTGTAATCATACGTTTACATAGGGCAATGTTGTTTGAATCATTCTGTTATTTTTTTCCCTTCCCTCCACCCCTTCCACCCCTCTTTTCCCTCTATACAGTCCTTCCTTCCTCCATTCTTACCACCCTCCTTATCCCTAACCCCAAACCTAACCCTAACCCTAACACTATCCCCTCCCACGCCCCATTATATGTCCTCATCCGCTTATCAGCGAGATCATTCATCCTTTAGTTTTTTGAGATTGGCTTATCTCACTTAGCATGATATTCTCCAATTTCATCCATTTGTCTGCAAATGCCATAATTTTATCATCCTTCATGGCAGAGTAATATTCCATTGTATATATATGCCACAGTTTCTTTATACATTCATGAACTGAAGGGCATCTAGGTTGGTTCCACAATCTGGCTATGGTGAATTGAGCAGCAATGAACATTGATGTTGCTGTATCTCTGTAGTATGCTGATTTTAAGTCTTTTGGGGCTCTGGGATCAGGGCAGGGCAGCCAGAGACCTCTTCAGGCGGCTCTGCCCACTCCGGCTGCAGGCTCTCTTCATGGGGAGATCCAAGATGGCGGCCTAGAGGGAGACTGCACCCCCAGTCGCTCCAGAAACCAGGAGTTAAGAAGGGGAGGCATTGAGAGACTCGGACTGAAATAGAGCCACGGGTGAGTCTGCCCACTGGGTAAAGCTCGGCCCGGGTGGCGGGCCCAGATAGAGGTGGCTTATCGGAGCTGGGCAGGGCAGCTAGAGTCATCCACAAGCAGCCCTGCGCACTACGGAGGTGGGCCCCGCCCACACAGCCAGCTTCTCCAGGTTCTCGGAACGGAACTGGCCCACTAGTGAGAGCCTTTCTGACCAGAACAAGCTTCGAGTCCCGGAGCCAGTGCAGCGCAGTGTACTCCGGCACGCAAGCAGATTCAGGGACCAGGAGAGGGCAGCCAGAGACTTCCCCAAGTAACCTGGACCCCTGCGGTGGGAGGTGCCTTTCAAGGCTAGCTTCTCGGAGCAGACCGCCCAGTGAGAGTCTTTCTACATAGAACCAGCCACAAGCCCCCGAACCAACGGAGAGCTTCGATCCGCAAGCAGCCTCTGGGATCAGGGCAGGGCAGCCAGAGACCTCTTCAGGTGGCTCTGCCCACTCCGGCTGCAGGCTCTCTTCACGGGGTGATCCAAGATGGCGGCCTAGAGGGAGACTGCACCCCCAGTCGCTCCAGAACCCAGGAGTTAAGAAGGGAAGGCATTGAGAGACTCGGACTGAAATAGAGCCACGGGTGAGTCTGCCCACTGGGTAAAGCTCGGCCCGGGTGGCAGGCACAGATAGAGGTGGCTTATCAGAGCCGGGCAGGGCAGCTAGAGTCTTCCCAAGGTAGCCTTCCACACTCCGGCAGTGGGCTCCTCCCACACGGCCAGGTGCACGGTGCAGGCCCACAGAGAGAGCATTTCCGCACAGAGCCAGTTCCAAACCGTGGAACCAGTAGCGGGCTAGGGGCAGTTTTCTTCGGATGCGCTGCTTTATCAGATTCCTCCAAGACATCAGGCTACTGAAGACTGGGAGGTGATACACTGGAAATCTACCGGGACAATATAAGCCAATAGTGGAAAACTGCAATATCTCAGGGTCCCACTGACAGCTGACCAATATGAGAAAACAAGGGAAGAAAATGTCCCAAACAAACCTAGATACTACATCAATAAAACCCAATGAGAGTACAGCAGGAGAAATGTCAGAAAGGGAGTTCAGAATGTACGTAATTAAACAATCAGGGAAGCTAATGAGGAGATGAAAGAGCAAATGCAGGCATTGAAGGAGGAGATGAAAGAGCAAATGCAGGCATTAAATGATCGCACCAATCAACAGTTAAAAGACCAAATACGGGAAGCAAGAGATCATTTCAATAAAGAGTTAGAGATACTGAAAAAAAAACAAACTGAAATACTTGAAATGAAGGAAACAATAAACCAAGTTAAAAACTCCATAGAAAGCATAATCAATAGGATAGAACACCCGGAAGACAGAACCTCAGACATTGAAGACAAATTATTTAATCTTGAAAGCAAAGTTGGCCAACAGAAAAGATGGTAAGAAATCATGAACAGAATCTACAAGAATTATGGGATATCATGAAAAGGCCTAATTTAAGAATTATTGGGATTGAGGAAGGCTTAGAGAAACAAACCAAAGGAATGAACAATCTATTCAATGAAATAATAACAGAAAATTTCCCAAATCTGAAGAATGAAATGGAAAACCAAGTACAAGAGGCTTATAGAACTCCAAAGATACAAAATTACAACAGACCCACACCAAGGCACATTATTATGAAAATACCTAACATACAAAATAAAGACAGAATTTTAAAGGCCGCGAGAGAAAAGAATCAAATTACATTCAGAGGGAAACCAATAAGAATATCAGCAGATTTTTCAATCCAGACCCTAAAAGCTAGAAGGGCCTGGAACAACATATACCAAACCCTGAAAGAAAACGGATGCCAACCAAGAATCTTATACCCAGCAAAACTTACCTTCAAATTTGACGATGAAATAAGATCCTTCCATGATAAACAAAAGCTAAAGGAATTTACAAAAAGAAAGCCAGCATTACAGAACATTCTCAGCAAAATATTCCATGAGGAAGAGATGAAAAACAACGATGCAAATCAGCAACAGGAGGCGCTAGCCTAAAGGAATAGCCAAATAAAGGAGAAACCAAATCATGTCAAAAACAAATATGAGTCAATTGACTGGGAATACAAATCATATCACAATAATAACCCTGAATGTTAATAGCCTGAATTCATCAATCAAAAGACACAGACTGGCAGATTGGATTAAAAAGAAAAATCCAACAATATGCTGCCTGCAAGAGACTCATCTCATAGAAAGAGACACCCATAGACTAAAGGTGAAAAGATGGGGAAAAACATACCATGCACACGGACACAGCAAAAAAGCTGGAGTATCCATCCTCATTTCAGATAATGTGGACTTCAAACCAAAACTAGTCAGAAGGGATAAAGAAGGACATTACATGCTGCCTAAGGGAAGCATAAATTAGCAAGACATAACAATCATAAATATCTATGCCCCGAATATTGGCTCATCCACGTACGTCAAACAAATCCTTCTCAATTCCAGAAATCAAATAGACCACAACACAATAATACTAGGCGATTTTAACACACCTCTCTCACCACTGGATAGATCGTCCAAACAAAAATTGAATAAAGAAACTATAGATCTCAACAACACAATCAACAATTTAGACTTAACGGACATATATAGAATATACCATCCAACAAAGAATGAATACACTTTCTTCTCAGTAGCACATGGATCCTTCTCTAAAATAGACCATATTTTATGCCACAAAGCTACTGTTAGCAAATACAAGAAGATAGAGATACTACCTTGTACTCTATCAGATCATAATGGATTGAAATTAGAAATAAATGACAGAATAAAAAACAGAAACTTCTCCAATACCTGGAGATTAAATAATACACTATTATATGATGAATGGATAACAGAAGACATCAGGAGGGAAATAAAAAAAGTTCTTAGAAGTAAACGAGAACAAAGACACATCATATCAAAATCTCTGGGACACTATGAAAGCAGTACTTAGAGGAAGATTTATTTCATGGGGTGCATTCAAAAAAAGAAGTAGAAATCAGCAAATAAACGACTTAACACTACAGCTCAAAGGGCTAGAAAAAGAAGAGCAGACCAATACCAAAAGTAGTAGAAGACAGGAAATAGTTAAAATCAGAGCCGAAATCAACAAAATCGAAACAAAAGAAACAATTGGAAAAATTAACAAAATAAATAGTTGGTTCTTTGAAAAAATAAATAAAATTGATAAACCCTTAGCCACACTAACAAAGAGAAAGAGGGAGAAAACTCAAATTACTAAAATTCGGAATGAACAAGGAAACATCACAACAGACACGAGTGAAATACAAAACATAATTAGAAGCTATTTCGAAAATCTATACTCCAACAAAACAGAAAACCTCGAAGACTTCAACAAATTTCCAGAGACATATGAATTACCTAAACTGAACGAGGAGGACATACACAACTTAAATAAACCAATCTCAAGCAATGAAATAGAAGAGGTCATCAAAAGCCTACCAACAAAGAAAAGTCTGGGACCAGATGGGTTCTCAGCCGAGTTCTACAAAACCTTTAAAGAAGAGTTCATTCCAATATTCCTCAAACTATTCCATGAAATAGAAGAGGAGGGAACCCTCCCAAACTCGTTCTATGAAGCCAATATCACCCTGATACCTAAACCAGACAGAGACACATCGAGGAAAGAAAATTTCAGACCAATATCCTTAATGAACATCGATGCAAAAATTCTCAACAAAAGTTTAGCAAATCGCATACAAATATATATTAAAAAGATAGTGCACCACGATCAAGTGGGTTTTATCCCAGGGATGCAAGGTTGGTTCAACTTTCGGAAATCAATAAATGTCATTCACCATATCAACAGACTTAAAGTTAAGAATCACATGATTATTTCAATAGATGCAGAAAAAGCATTTGATAAAATACAGCATCCCTTCATGCTCAAAACACTAGGAAAAATTGGGGTAGTGGGAACATTCCTTAACATTATAAAGGCAATCTACGCTAAGCCCATGGCTAATATCATTCTAAATGGTGAAAAACTGAAAGCACTCCCCCTAAAAACTGGAACAAGGCAGGGATGCCCTCCTTCACCACTTCTATTCAACATCGTCCTTGAGACTCTAGCCAGAGCAATCAGACAAACCAAAGAAATTAAAGGGATACGAATAGGAAAAAAAGAACTCAAACTATCCCTGTTTGCTGATGACATGATTATATATTTAGAGGAACCTGGAAATTCCACCAGAAAACTTTTAGAACTCATAAGTGAATTCAGTAAAGTAGCAGGTTACAAGATCAATGCTCATAAATCCAATGCATTTTTATACATAAGTGATGAATCTTCAGAAAGAGAAATTAGGAAAACTACCCCATTCACAATAGCATCAAAAAAAATAAAATACTTGGGAATCAATCTCACAAAAGAGGTGAAAGACCTCTACAATGAGAACTACAGAACACTAAAGAAAGAAATTCAAGAAAACCTTAGAAGGTGGAAAGATCTCCCATGTTCCTGGATAGGTAGAATTAATATTGTCAAAATGGCTATACTACCTAAAGTGCTATACAGATTCAATGCAATTCCAATTAAAATCCCAATGATGTACCTTGCAGAAATAGAGCAAGCAATTATGAAATTCATCTGGAAGAATAAAAAACCTAGAATAGCTAAAGCAATCCTCAGTAGCAAGAGCGAAGCAGATCTTCAACTCTACTACAAAGCAATAGTAATAAAAACGGCATGGTATTGGTACCAAAATAGACAGGTAGATCAATGGTACAGAATAGAGGACACGGTCACAAACCCAAATAAATACAATTTTCTCATACTAGACAAAGGTTCCAAAAATATGCAATGGAGAAAAGATAGCCTCTTCAACAAATGGTGCTGGGAAAACTGGAAAACCATATGCAATAGAATGAAATTAAACCCCTATCTCTCACCCTACACAAAACTCAACTCAAAATGGATCAAGGACCTCGGAATCAGACCAGAGACCCTGCATCTTATAGAAGAAAAAGTAGGTCCAAATCTTCAACTTGTTGGCTTAGGATCAGACTTCCTTAACAGAGCTCCCATAGCACAAGAAATAAAAGCAAGAATCAACAACTGGGATAGATTCAAACTAAAAAGCTTTCTCTCAGCAAAGGAAACTATCAGAAATGTGAAGAGAGAGCCTACAGAGTGGGAGAATATCTTTGCCAACCATACCTCAGATAGAGCGCTAATTTCCAGAATATATAAAGAACTCAAAAAACTCTACACGAAGAATACAAATAATCCAATCAACAAATGGGCTAAGGAAATGAACAGACACTTCACAGAAGAAGATGTACAAGTAATCAACAGATATATGAAAAAATGTTCAACATCCCTAGTAATAAGGGAAATGCAAATCAAAACTACCCTAAGATTTCATCTCACCCCAATTAGAATGGCGATTATCAAGAATACAAGCAATAATAGGTGTTGGCGAGGATGTGGTGAAAAAGGAACACTCATACATTGCTGGTGGGGTTGCAAATTAGTGCAGCCACTCTGGAAAGCAGTGTGGAGATTCCTCAGAAAGCTTGGAATGGAAACACCATTTGACCCAGCTATCCCACTCCTTGGCCTATACCCAAAGGACTTAAAATCAGCATACTACAGAGATACAGCCACATCAATGTTCATTGCTGCTCAATTCACAATAGCCAGATTGTGGAACCAACCTAGATGCCCTTCAGTTGATGAATGGATAAAGAAACTGTGGCATATATATACAATGGAATATTACTCCGCAATGAAGAATGATAAAATTATGGCATTTGTAGGCAAATGGACGAAATTGGAGAATATCATGCTAAGTGAGATAATCCAGTCTCAAAAAACTAAAGGACGAATGATCTCGCTGATAAGCGGATGAGGACATATAATGGGGGGTGGGAGGGGTTAGCATTAGGTTTAGGGTTAGGTTTAGGGTTAGGGATAAGGAGAGCGGTAAGAATGAAGGAAAGAAGGACTGTATAGAGGGAAAAGAGGGGTGGCGGGGTGGGGGGAAGGGAAAAAAATAAACATCATTGCCCTATGTAAACGTATGATTACACAAATGGTATGCCTTGACTCTATGTACAAATAGAGAAACAACATGTATCCCATTTGTATACAATAAAAAAATAAATAAATTAAAAAAAAAAAAAAAAGTCTTTTGGGTATAGGCCAAGGAGTGGGATAGCTGGGTCAAATGGTGGTTCCATTCCAAGCTTTCTGAGGAATCTCCACACTGCTTTCCAGAGTGGTTGCACTAATTTGCAACCCCACCAGCAATGTATGAGTGTACCTTTTTCCCCACATCCTCACCAACACCTATTGTTGCTTGTGTTGTTGATAATCGCCATTCTAATTGGGGTGAGATGAAATCTTAAGGTAGTTTTGATTTGCATTTCTCTTATTCATACTTCAGATAGAGCGCTAATTTCCAGAATCTATAAAGAACTCAAAAAACTCTACACCAAGAATACAAATAATCCAATCAACAAATGGGCAAAGGAAATGAACAGACACTTCACAGAAGAAGATATACAAGCAATCAACAGATATATTATTACTATCTTTAATGTTCATGAGATCAGTAGTGGATCTTCTGTCATTTCTAATATTAGTAATTTGGATCTTCTGTCTGCCCCCAACATAGGCCTGGTTAGAATATTACCCTGTTGATTATTTTATTGATCTTTCAGAAGAGACGACTTTCATTTTCATTGATTTTCCCTACTGATTTTGTGCTTTCAATTTTATTGCTTGCTGCTGTAATTTTTACTCTTTCTTTTCATCAACTTAGTTTTGATTTAAGTTGATCTCATCTCTATAGTTTCCTAAGGTGGAAACTTTGATTATTGATTTTGACCTTTCTTCTTCTAATATATGCCCAAGGTCAAGGAGAGCCAATCTGACATGATCCCATGAGCCACAATTGCCTTACATTGTGCCATTAGCTGTATGCTTAAGGTATAGCACAACTGGCAGAAGCCAGTGTTGTGCAGAAAGAAGTAAGAACAAGATTGTCACATCAAGTGGCAAAATCTCTTTCTTTTGGAGATTCTCTATGATAAACCTCCTATAAAACCTTTTATGGCTATTGTAATTCTACTTCCCTGAAATTAATTCCACAGTGCATTCACATTTTTCTTAATATTTTGAGAAAAAGCTCTGGAGTCATACAATCTGGGTTTATTTCTGATTGCTAAGTGACACTGGACACTAGGCCTTGGTTTTCTCATTTGTAAAATGGGGGTAATTATACTACCTATTTAATGGAGTTGTGATGAATAAAGTCAGTAAAATCATGTAAAGGGAACATAACGTTGCCTGGAACACACCACTGAATTCCTTCTGTTACCCAAATGTCATTAGCAACTGACAAGTGTGCTTTCATCACTGGCCCATGACCTGACAGCCTTGTCAAGTGATTTTATTGTCCTTCTTTCTGTATAATATTCTTCAGGTTAACAGTTATGATATCAGAAAATAATTGGGGAAGTATTCTTCTAAAATCAAATATTTAATATTTCGATCATCAGTCCTAAAATATGTTTCTTGGGAAGAGCATTCTTTGCTCCAAACTCTTCTAGAGATGCATAAAGCACTATGTATTAAAAGCACTGATAAGTCCTATGATAAAAAGTTCTTAACCTCAGCCTTTCTAAATTCATAGTTGAACAATCTCTCCCCTTTTACAATTACTATTAATATTATCCAGAATGTTTAATTGGAAAATACTTTGAGTGATGCACACTCTCTCTGCCCATTATTTACTTCTTTGACCTCTTCTCTTAACATTGCCCTCATGATCTGTTTAAGAATTCCAGACTTCCTAAAGCCACTGTACTATTGGATGGAGTATCCTCTTGAAGAAAGATAAGGAAAAGAGAGTGATTCTTGGGTGTCCTCTCTCTGATACATAAAATTTCCCCTTGCTGTTGGTGAGATCCTGTTCCTCAGAAATCCACAACAACAGCAAATTATAAACTGGTGGGCAAATGCCCAGTTCAGGGCAGGTCTGCTCTATGTCATGTATTGAGTGCTGGCAGTTAGTAAATATTCTATAATAACCAGTATCAAAAACCATGTGAAACCACAGTGGAGTTTCTTGGCAAGAATGCCTAGGGGCACAAGTTCCAGGAAAGTAATAGAGAAAGGAGAAAGGTGAGAGGAAGCCAGCCCTGGGAGGGCTTGTTCATTCTTCTTTCGGCTTAGAAAAACCAATCACGAAATTACCAATTTGCAAGAAAATTGTAATTACAGAAATAAATCAAGTGACTATTAGCAAAGCAAAACTCAAAGAAAAGGAAATATCTGCCATTTGGTTTGGGGACTGTGGGGTTGCCTTGAAAAGGAAGTCCTGGTATGAAGGATTGGATCCAGTATTCAGGGCCAGTAAATATGTACCAGCCACAGCACACCCGTGGGACTGTCAGAAAGAATTAGAGCCCCACTGAACTGGGAAGAGGCGCTTCTCCTAGTGGCAGGCACTTATCTTGCTCAATGTCATGTCAATATGACCACACAGCACAGAGTCCCACATTCTACAGATGAAAGACATTATCCCACCCAGGCAGATACTTCTTATTCCCCCATATGAATCACAGGAGGCCAGACTCATATGGACACCATTTGTGGAGAGTTTATGTGAAAACTATGAAATTTAGCTTAATAGGCTGAAGGAAATAATAAACAAACAAAATGTTTTAAAAAGGCAAGTATGAAAAAAAAAAGCACAAAAGATTTTTATAGTTGCCTCTAAGATCTCTCTTAGGAAAGTCATTATTTCTCAAACTGAATTTCTTGGGATACTAGAATTGAGAAAGACTTTTTTGAAGAAAATGTTAGCTCAAAATCGGCTCAGAATAATCTGTGCTTTATGGTCCCTGTTGGAAAATGATACATTAAGGACTTTGAAAGTCCTAAGATGAAAAAAGTTTTGTTTGGGTTTAACTTTCCTCTAACTGATATGAGCATATAGTCATTTTATCTGGAACTTCTTTTAAACTCATTACAGTCAGGTAAGCCATAATATTAATCATCTGCTCCCTAGATATCAAGCTGTTAATATTTAAACAGAATCAGGTAACCCAAAGACAAAAAAAAAAAAAAAAAATTCATGCCCCTTCTGATTGGGTAGGCGGAGAACTTTCCTGGATAGAAAAGCGTTTGAGAAGTTGAGAATATTTGTACCTCAACTTTCATGTTGCCAAGGGGTCATAGAAGTGAGCCTGCCCTAGTTAGTATGACTATTTGTTTGAATGAATCTATCCAGAATATGCCACCATTTTTTAGGCTCCCTTACAATGACAGATTTTTTTTTTTTTTTTACTGATAAAGAAAATAGAGGGCAAAAATAAGATGATGAAAGTTGTTAATTGCTTGAAAGAGAAAATAATAAACTCCATAAGCTGAAAGAGGCAGATTGTCAACAATTAATTAACCTATTTATTTATTTTTTCTTCAATTTTTCTATATTGTATGGCTTTGATCTGGAACATTCCCCAGAGTTTCATACTTACAGTGATGGGCCTTTTAGCCAATGAGTGGATCATGAGGGCACTGACCTCTTCAGAATGGACCGGGAGGTGGGGCATACTGGGGGGAAATAGGTCACTGAGGGCATGTTCTGGAAGGGTTTATCATGTGTCTCTGTGTCTGCCTGCTCTCTCTCTCTCTCTCTCTCTCTCTCTCTCTCTCTCTCTCTCTCTCTCTCCTTCCTGCCTGCTGTGAGCAAAGCATCTTCTCTCTGCCTTGATATTCTGATGTTCCACCTCTCTTTTCCACCATGATGTTCTGTTTCACCTCAGGTCCTGAACACTAGCACCATCTGACAATGGCTGAATCCTCTCAAACAGGGAACAAAGATAATATTTTATGCTTGAATTTGCTCTTATCAGATATTTTGTTCACAGAAATGGGAAGCTGACTAACACATACATTTAGCAGTCTTCTGTGAGGAGTAAAAGTCCTATTTACATTTATTAAAAGGCTTTGTGGCACATTCCACTTGACAAAAATGAGCACTCTCAATTCTGGTCCCACAAGCCCTTCTCATTCTCTTGGACTTGAGTCAGTTTGTGAATGCTCCAACCAACGGAGGCTAGCTGAACTGCTGCTCTATGACTTTCCATGTTGGGTCATAAGTAGATGAGGTTCATGTCTTGTTGTCTATTTAATCAGGGGTGAGGTGGGAAGCTCCTTGGAAGAAAACTTATCACTGTAATGTGAGCAAACCCAGACTATAGCCCGTGAGGAAAGAGCATTTGAAGAGGTGTGTGAGGACCAGAGCTACAACCCATTTGATGACTGGCATCAACCAGCAAGAACTCAAATGACCCCAGCCCCAGTCCCAGACCACGATTGTGGACTCCTGTGGAGGATGTCAAACTCTTTCCTTTGAAGCCTTCCAAAATTGCACATTCATGAGCAAAATACATGTTGCTATTATTTTAAGCCACTGAGTTTAGAAGTCATTATTTTGTAGCTGTCATCACTGGGACAGGGCTCATAAAAGGAAGCATCTAGATGTGTTGCTGGCTTCTAGTGCGGATTGATTAGGGGTTCTCAAGAGCCTCAACAAGATCCTCCTCGTTGATGCTCGTCTCAGATGAGCTCCACCCTGTTGGAAGAGAAACAGTAACAGTAGTGACTTGAATCTTTCCAGATTCCGTCCAGCAAGGAAAGGCATCCTTCTCTGACCCAGGAATTCCAACCAAAGCTTCCTAGGACTACCCTGACTATGGTGAGGTCATACCTCTATTTCTGATCAATCATGGAACCAGGGAAATTCACAACATTGGTTAGCCAGACCTGATTGCTAAGCCTTCTGGAAATGGGGGTCAAAGACATGTAGCTCTGTAGGGGCACTCCAGAGCCTGAGGCTTAGGGGAAACTGAGTCTTCCCACTCAAAAAAAAAAATTTTTTAAATGGACATAGAAAACAAATCTCAAATTTAAGAACCAATTTCAAATAAAAATTAAATACTTATTGAGTCACTTAATTTGTAATAAGCAGAGTTCCAAGTGCTTTACATTAATTAATTCATTAAACTCCTCACAACTGTTCTGAGATAGAGGCCTTTATTCTCTCCATTTCACAGAAAATGAAAATGAAGAAGCAGAGTTTACATAAATTGACCACCATCCTCACAACTAGCAAACCTGAGAACTCAGATTCAAAAGCACACAAGTTCAACTCCAGAGGCAGCACTTTAGCCACTGTGCCACAGTGACTGGTAATAGTGTCATTCTCACCCATTTTAGTAGGTGTGGAGAACACAAAAAAGAAAACAAAAAATGGGTGTGTGATTAATAAAACTTTTGTACTAATTGAAGAGAATAATGTGTAATCTGGTAATTGCAATTCAATGTGTCCATTTGTCTAAGAAAAACAAAGTACATCAAATGCAAGGAAGGAAGCTCTGGGAGGAAGCTCAGGGGTAGAGGGCGTGCTTAGCAGGTGCAAGGCCATGCACCATCACACACATACACACACACACACATACCACATACACACACACAAGTTCAGGACCAGAAGTGATCACCTATACCCATGGTGGAGACTTTTGCCTTGAAAAAGGGTAAGAGAGGGAAGGATATTCCAGGCGGTATTTGTAAGGAAAAGTGATAGAGTTTTCTATAAACAAACAAACAAACAAATAAACAAAAAGCCCTAGTTATTCATTCTTTCAAAAATGTATTTATTATGCACCTAATACATCCCAAGCACTGTAGAGACTTTAGGTCTCCTAAGGTGCCCTGCCCTCATGGATCCTGTGTTCTCAGCACACCAGGGATGCTGGCCATACTTCAGCAAGGAGAGGGAATGGCCATCTGTGTCTTTTCAGCAGGCCAGGATGCCCTCCTAAGCCAAGACAGCTGACTCTGATGTTCTCTAGTTTCACAAAGAGAAAGGTTCAGCTGTTGCTGCCTGCAGAGAGCAAGAAAACCATCCCAAGAGCCTATAATTAGAAAAGAAGTAAAAACCCTTCTCCTTCAGTTAAGCACATTGGCCCAGGTGGACCCAGCATGGAGCTGATTGGGGTGTGCACATGTGTGTGTGTGCACATGTGTGTGGTCTTGCATGCCTGTGAGCACTCCAGTGCATGTATACTGCGTTTGCATATGTGCTGTGTGTGGCAGGCCCCAGGGCCAGGAAAGCAGTGGCTTTTCAGTCTTCATTGGTGGTTCAGTGGCTCAAAGTTTGGAGGGGTTGCTTGGGCATTAATAATACAGGGAGAGGATGGCAGCTCAGTTTTCAGTAAATGGCAAGCTTTACTAGAGAAGAGGGAAGACGCAGGACAGCCTGTTGCTTCCCATAGTTCTTCAAGAGGAGTCGGAGTTCAGCAAGAGACTGGACGAGGAATGAGCAAATGTCCCTTTTCCCAGGGATAATTGAAGTGGTCTGCACTCTTTTATTAGGAATAAAAATCCTCCTTCCAAGCTGGCATCCTCACAATTATGTCCTGAAAATTTCCAAAGAGAAGTCACACTAGACAACAGAAATGTTAAAGATAATTGTTCTTGTCATCTGTTCTGGAATCTGAATTCTGGGATTTAATTCAAAACTTGACTCTCAAAAAAAAAAAAAAAAAAAAAAAAAAAAAGAAATAAGAAAGCTATGTCTGTTGGCCTTTTTTCCTTGAATCATGAGCCCTTACACTCAATGCTCTTTCTTTTAAAAACAAATGAACAAAAAAATCCCTGCTCATCTCATAATAATCTCTTCATTTATTCATTTATTCATTCATTCAGCACATTTGTTTGTTGCACCTACTCCTGAAGACACCATGCCAGGCCATGAGGCAGGATGGATTTAGGGCCTGTCTTCAGGGAGCTCACAATCTGCTTTATGACTTGTATCTGCAATGGAGCCAATGAAGGCATGCTTGGAAAAAGAAAAGAGCCCTGGATGCTTCAAATCTAGAATTTCCCATAGGTCTGCATGTGGCAGAGGCTAGCAATAAATTCCTCCCCATGTATATGATTTACTCACATTTTCTTCCAATCAGGCTGCCCCAGATCATAATTTTAAAGTTAGTTCATCTGTACCCATCGTGCGGCAGTTGGAAGACTTGAGTACCAATAAGATAGTTAACCCATCGACATGGCCCTACTGCTTGTTAGCTGAGACCCTGGACTGAGGATCCAGATTGTTGGGTCACACCTTGGCTTCTTCATTTGTTAGCTTTGTGATCTTGGACAATTTACTTATCTCAAACACATGACAGTTAAGTATCATTTCTAATTATGTTCATTTCACAGATGAAGGAATGGAGGCAAAATAATTTATGTAAGGCCTGTAGGGTAGTATCTCATTTATAATAAGCCCTTTATTTTTGGAATATTCCCTGTAGACACTGGCAGTCATTCACTCAGCAAATATTTACTGAATGTCCACTGTGCCAGGTGGCACTGTGGATATAAATGCAATATAGGACAAGAGTGATCCTTGTTTCCACGTAACTCTCATTAGTCAAGAGGAAATGCAAAATTACAGATGACATAAAAGTTGTTCTTGTTTGGAATGGGTTTATTTCCTGGGTTTGGGGATATCTCCTGATAGATGTTTCCCTACTATTTTGATTAAGGCTGCTCTGATCACCTGGGTTTCTCTGGACATGGAGGCCTCAGGCCAGGGTTTGACTAGAGAACAGGAGTAAGGCATTAGGCATGGCCCATGGAGGATTGGGGTGTCACCATGGCAGCACAGTGTCAGCAACTGTAATGCTTTCCTCTTTTGGGCACAGAAAAGTACCCCCCCATACTTTCTATATAAACAAAGGGTCTCTAAATCTCAGGAAATGTAAATACATTGCCATTTGGACTGATATGCTCCCAGAGGTAGACAAATGGAGCCCAGAAGGTCAGGAGGGGTCACACTCCCTGACACACTTCAGACACACTCCCTCCCTGAATACTGTACTTCCCTACATCTGACAACTGGCACATCTCACCCTGAAGAAGCCCCAGGCCACAGAATCACTGAACAACCCTCAATCCAGGAAATCCAGCTTTGCAAAAGGTACAGTGCTGGAGGCAGGGTGTCTGCTGTCTGTCAGCTTGACAGATGCAGCGGGTGCTCAATAAATGTGTATTAAGTAAGAGAAAGTACTGACGTTCCATCTCTAAGCTCAAGGTATTTGAGAAAATAGGATGGAAAATGTGGAAGACTAAATATCAGGAAATAGAAATAGAAAGAGTGGGGCGAGTATTCTAGCTCTTAATTCTGCCAGTCAAAATCTCCATCTCTGTTGTGGACACACCTTATAACTATTAATAGCTATAAGATTTTCAGCACTTAGGATGATCCAGACACTCCTCACACTTTACCTAATTTAATCTATTTTAATGTTGCATCTAATCCAATTCCTATGAACACATAGTTATGATTACAGCCCATTTTACTGATGAAGAAACCAAGACCTAGACTAGCTTATTATACTGACTGAAGTCTCAGAGTTAACAGTGTGGAATTTGAATTCAGGTCGGCTTAATTTTAAAGTCCAAGTTCTTGGTCATACATGATCCTGTCCAGATAACGAGTGAAGGTGAGCAGGAGGGAGGGGAGGGGGTGGCTGACCAGCTTATGGGAAAGCAGTCACCACACAGGAGACTGGATCTGCAGTGGCAGCAAGGACTTGGCTATATGAAAGTCACATAACTGCCAGAGAAGTCAATACCTCAATTGGATGCTTCTTCCCACTTCAACTGCTTCCAAAATAATACAAGACTCTGCTCAAAGTTCTACTGACATCGAAAGAACCCATCCTTTTCCATCTTGTTATAACCTCACTTCCCACCAAACAAACAATGGAGAAGTTTTAATAAGGGAACATAATAATAATTATAATAGGAACTAAGAATGATTGAGGGCCAATTATGTTCTGGTTTTGTGCTGAATGCCTTACATTCCTCAATTCATTAAAACTCATAATAACACTACTATTATTATCTCCATTTTAAAGATAAGAAAATGGAGACCTACGACAGTGGGGGAACTTGCCCCCGTTCCACAGTAAGTAAGTGAAAAGGTGGGATTCCAACTCATCACAGTCTGACTGAAGAGCTTCCCCAAACCTACCTGGGACAAGCACCATGTGGCATTGCCAGAACACTTTCTCTCTCATTTTACTTCTTACTCGCTGTGTCCTGGGGCTTTGACCAGCCCTCACCCAACTTCTGAGTTTTCTCTCAGAATTCTCCTGGGTCCTGAGTCAAGGGAAAGTAAGTAATAGTCATGCAGTCTAACTATCGCTTCTCTTGTTTAAAAAATTAGTTCCATGTCCTTCCTTCCAGTTAAAGATAGCACGTCTTTAAAGCAAAACAAAATTTTGTGCCACTCATACCAGTCTTCCAGTCATTAAACTGGATAAAAGTAGATATGAACAAATTTTATTCTTAATAAGAACATATTTTTATTAAGGTGTGGGTAAATTTTGGCCACAAGTAGGAACGGGGGCACTTTGGTGCTAATAAGAAGTGACCCCCACGGAACCTATGGTAATCATGGCCACCTGGAGGTATCAGTGTGGTCCATTCTTCAATATTTGCATACTGGTATATCATTTCTGGGACTCAACTTGCTCTAAAATAAATAAAATTAGTTTTGGAGATTTGGTTGAAGGTCTAGGTTCAAATCCCAAGTTCACCATTTATCAGTTGTGTTGCAACAGGTATAACATCTCTAAGCCTCAGTTTCCTCATCTCTAGATTGGGCCTAATAAAACACCATAGGATTTATGGACAAATTGAATATTGTAGCATGGTATAAAATATCTAAAATACTGACTTTCACAGAGCAGAAGCATCTTATTGGTTCCTATCCTGTAATCTCTTGACTCTATACCGAACATTAAGATCAGATATGGTGACAAAGAGGAGTTGCCCAAGCTGACAGGACTGGGAGGGGCCATTCTGTCTACAGGAGAACATGACAAGCTTCCAGCAGTGACAACTTGAGAGTTCCTTCCATTTCCCACACACCATGCATCTTTTGTGTGTGGAATATGATGGACCCAGCTCACCCGTGTGCCTTGGTGATAACTTGGGAAGGTAACGGTTGGTGGACCCTTTCCTACCCATACAGAGGACGCCTCCTCCGTCAGAGTTCTTGGCAGCATCCAGCAATCAGAAGTGCAGGTGGATAGTGCGGGTAGAAATGCGTAGGGATGGGTAGACTAATCCTATTGATTATTGTGTGGGTGGAGAGGGGTGAGTCTGGTAGGAGGTCCCGTCGGCTTTCTTCTATCCCTCTGTTAGCAGGGAAGGTTTTGTGAGAAATGCTTAGATCAAGGGGGACCCACAGTTAGCAACAGCATTCTTCAATAAATCATATTTAATGTCTTTCATAATTGCCATGTCCTGGAAGGATAGGAGTTAAATGTTGATTTATAACACACTATTGCTTTTCTCTCCTAATAATTGTAATCTGATTTCTAATCCTAAAACAACATTCCCTCTGGGGAATTGTCAGACCAGGGCCTAGCAGCCCATGCTTACAGAGGTTCGTGTATCTCCATATCCTTCCAAGTTAAATTCATTATAAGTCTGTTAATGGGTTCTGACCAGCCAGGATCATCCTGGCCTGTGGTTCATTTGTCTCCACAGAAGCACTTTTTCTGAGACAGGTGCTTCCCACTGTTGGGGTCACTTGTCCACAACCTCTTTGAGCTCTCAGCCCACTCCATTCCTAGGTCAAAAAGTGACTAAGGAGCTCAGATAGGATGCTCAGAGAACACCCTGGCTCTGAGCATGGGTTTCCATTCCACTTACCTCTGGACTAAGGCTGCATACCAGCTTCAATCATTGGGTTTTGTCTTAGGACGGTGGAACTGTGTCAAAGTTGGATGAGTCAGCTCAGGTTGCCATACAAAATACCATAGATCTGAGTTAACAACAGAAATTCATTTTCCCACAGTTCTGGAGGTTGGAAGTCTAAGGTCAAGGTGCCAGCCTGCTTAGTTTCGGGTGAAGCCTCCCTTTCTGGCTCACATACACCACCATCTTGCTTGCCCTTGCACAGCCTTTCCTAGGTGTGTGGGTGGAGAGGTGTGCACGTGTGGATAGGGGATGGTAGCAATATCTTTCTTCATCTTGCAGAGTCATGGATTCTGTCAGAATTGGGCCCTACCCTCACATCCTGAATTAACTATAATTACCTCCTAAAAGTCCTATGGCCAAACATAGTCACATGGGGGTTTAGGGCTTCAATATTATTAGTTTCAGGGGACACAATTGAGTTCATAGCAGTGATGTGTGTCCTGGTTTTTCTGGGGACTCCCACAGTCCTGTATGTATCATGCTGGTATATTAAGGAGTCTTTAACATGACTTTGGAAATAACAAATACAATGGAAATGATTTTGAATTTTTTTTTTTCATGTTCTCCAAGCAACTGCCACTGAATAAAGCAACCTGGTAAGATGCCAGTTCTTGGGGTTACTCTCCACCCTGGTTGCCTACTTGCCTTGGCATTCTTTGAGTCATCTTTCACTTTCCAGAGCATATTCCAGCTGCTCACCCACCAGGATGTGTGCATCTCTCCTGGGCCACACCTGAAACTGGCACCCACTTCCCACACTGGATGGGAGAGGTCAAGTTGGAGGTCAAAACTTACCCAGCTGCCCCATCCTGGTCTGCTGGACATTGCAGTAGATTCTTCAAGTGAGGAGCAAGAAGCAACAGAAGGGACACTTACCAGTGAAACAGAATGAATTAGAACCTGGATCTAAGGTTCTACTTAGGCCTACTGCAACAAAGAAAGAAAGTGAAAACCTAATTTATTTATTTGATGTCCTACAGCACAGACAAAATGAGCAGGTTATAGATGAGGAGGCTAAAGTAAGGTTATCAGTTCCCACAGGCAGAATGTTTTAGAGTGCCAGACCTAAGCACAAAAAAGAAAAACTCGCATGTTACAAACAAATTAAATCATGCTGTATTCCTAATTCTGAGCTAAGAAACACTCTCCTGTGATATCCATCTTTTAACAAGAACTTATAAGCCACCTACTGTGTATGAAGTCCTTTGTCAGGTACCCAACTCAAATAAAACATGGATCTTGTATAAAATAAGGGAAGAGAGAATGGCCCCAGCAGAGACAACCAAAATACAACTAGGAAAAGACAGAGAATTGTAAACACATTCTAAGATTTTAGAAATCATAACATTCTCTCTCTGTTATGTGGATGCTAATACACAAGAAGGGGGAGGGAGGGAAGAAGAGAAGTTCCTTGGATTAGACCAAGGGGAATGATGGAAGGGAGAGGTGATGGGAATAGGAAAGACAGCAGAATGAATCAGATATAACTCTCCTATGTTCATGTATGAATATCCGACCGGTGAAACTCCACACCATGTCCAACCACAAGAATGGGAAGTTATAGTATGTTTAATATGTCAAAATACATTCTACTGTCATGTATAACTAAAAAGAACAAATTTAAAAATTTAAAAAATAATAATAGTAATAAAAAAGAAATCATAGCACTCAGCACTTCTACACCTCTAAGACCTGGTTGCTTTATTCAGGGAGAGTTGCTTGGGGAACATGAAAAGAAAAATGAAAACCAAAAAAAAAAAAAAAAATTCAAAGTCATTTCCATTGTACTTGTTTGTTCCAGAGTCTTATTAAAGTTCCTTAACATATCAAGCTGTGGAAATTAAAATGCATGTTCCCAGTGACATGAAGACCTCATGATTGCTAAGAGGGTGCCAGCTTTCCTCTGGTCTTAGTGAATGCAGAGTTCTTACTGTTTCAAGTTCTAGTGGATTCAGTCCTGTCTCAACCTAAATAAAATAAGTAGATTCATTGCTGGGGATGTAAGACTGCTCTAGCCATAAACCAGAGTGCTTCCTACGGAGGGTTACAACTGGGAACAGATGGCTGAATCTTTCACCAGGTCGGGAGCAGCCTCTGACCACAATCATTCTCCTGTCTCCTCTCTGGCGGTGAAAAGCTGAACAGGACTCCTAATGGCTGGCTAATGAGCATGATTAAAACCTGGTAATTACTCATCCTGGAAGAAAATGCTCAATCCTGCAGAATACATTCTGCTTTATTATCTGTTGAACTTCTAGCTGATGGGGACTGAAGATTGACGGACTTCCATTATGGAGGGTGTGTGGTTTGCTGGAAATGGAAGGTACCTTCAAATTGTCACTGCTGGAGACTTGTAATACTTGTGGAGACAGGAGGCATCCTCCCAGGGATGTTCAAAGGAGCACTTTTATTTTTTCTCCCTTAAAGCCCCAGTCTCTGCTCTGGCAAGAGAAGCAGTGGTTGAGTTTAAACAGAAATGTGTTGTTTTCTGCATAGATTTGATTAACACTGTGCTGTCGAGTCTTTACGGTCAGGGCAGATTATATTACAGCCATGACAAATAGTTAATGAATTTACATTGACTAATCCATACAATGCTAAAGATTTTTCTGTCAGGATTAATATCCAAAATGTGCAGGACACTCTGTCTGATGCATGACCCACACCCTTGTGATGGGTGGCTGGTGTTTAATGTCCCATGGTCAGAGCCAAGTGTCCAGATAGGACCTGGATAGGGATTTGGGATTGCTTGGAGAATTTTGTACATAAGTGCCCAGGCTGGTCTGATGTCTCCCTGACTAGGTATCTGATCTCTTGCTTTCCTCTCCTCTAACAGCCGTGGTCAACACCTTTGAGAATCCCCATGGGGTCCATGACATCTCTGGAAATGACCACATATATTCCTTGCTCCTGCCTATTTTCCTACCACTGTTTGATGGGACCCCTTGTGTCCTTACTGTGTCTACTCCACATGATTCTGACCACCTGACTTGGTTTGATCTTGCCATTCCCTGCACCCAAACCACACACTCCACACTGTTTCCTTCTTCCAGAAGCATCTCTGCCTTAACCATTACCTCACCCTCCCCTTTAACCTAAACTCAGTTCTTCCAGTCATAGCTTTGCTCCAGAACTATGAGCCCTGTTGACAGCTGTCACTTGATCCTGGTGGACTCTGCATGATTAAAATCAAAGCATGGCGGGAGTCTGGCATTGCCTGAAGAACACACCAAACATGTCCCCTCTCCACCCTCTCCATTAGGTCTGTACAGAGTAGCATGAATGTACTTCTTTTAAAAAAAAATTTTTTTTAGTTTTAGATGGACACAATACCTTTATTTTGTTTATTAATTTTTTTTCTATGTGGTGCTGGAGATTGAACCCAGTGCCTCATCAAGTACTAGCACCCAGTGCTAGACAAGCACTCTATCACTGAGCCACAACCCCAGCCCATGAATATACTTCTTATCCAGTAGCATGGGGCTTCTTCACGCTTTGATGAAAGGGGACACGTGGTGCACATGTGAAGGATCAAAGATGTCCCTTGTCAGGTCATCTTCAACAGGTCCCTTGGCAGCATTGTCTGCACTAACAAGGTTATTGACAGACTGATATGTGTAAACAGCCCTTATGGGATCAATTCTCTGAGAATAGACTATTTCTATCATATAAACTTTGTAACCTTTCCCAATGCTTGATCTAGGCCTGCCAAAATCAAAGCCTTTGGTTACCACTGTCTCTTTATACCCCAAGGCTTATACTTAGTTCTGGCACTTAGGATTGATAAAACACATTATATGGAGCCCGTTTAGGGAGACTCTCTGGGAGAGACTCCAGTGAGAAATTTTCAGGGCAGATAAGGAGGAATGGGCTGATGGTTCCCATAGCTGCAACCTACACATGACCCTTTATATCTCAATTAATGATGACTCTGTGGCTCACATGAAATTTACACAAGTCCATGAGACTTGGTTTATACTCACAATAAATGGAAGTCAGGGTAGGAAGTAAGAGAACATCACTAGGAAGTAAGAGAACATCACTATAGAAGAAAAGCAGCTTGAATTGAGCCTCTGAACAGTTCTGATTCTGTGACACATTGGGAGGGGAGCTGACCTGGACCAAGGAGCTGATAGGGCCTGGGGTTTTCCAAGCATTTCTTTCCCTCTTCACAACAATCCCATGTTGTGAGTAAAATTGCTACTATTTCCCAGTTGAGGAAATTCAAATTCAGAGGATCTAAGTAGTCTGCTCCAGGTCTCACATGTAGCAAAATCAAGATTCAAACTGAGCTCAGTCACTGCAAACTGCTATGCCTTGAGGACATCAGAGACATTAATTTGATCAGAGGCTTCAGTTTTCTCTCTGTAAAACTGTCCCCGCCCTCAACTCTCACCTTCCTATCTTCCTTCTAAAGGAAAAGACAGACTTTGTCAGGCCTTAATGCTCCTTGGAGTAGCAACACAGGACTATTGAGATGTATCAGACAAGCAGACTGACCAGTACTTGGACATTGCATGACATGAATATTCAAGACCAGGATCTGAAACGTACACATTTTTTCCAAATTAATCTCATCTCTGCAACCATATAATCACATTCATTCTTAGAGCCTCTGAAGGATGGGTGGAACATGTGCTCTCTATTTTCTTCTCTGATTGTTTTTTAAAAAAGAATTTGGTTCAAATACCTCCTCCTCCATGAAGCCTCCTGGAGTTTCATAATTACAGTTTGTACTGTTTCCTCTGTGTCTTCCAGAATTGTTTCTGGGTACATCATCATATTCTGCCACTTAGATTCTACATCCAGGTGCCCCCTGCAGACTGTACATGCCTAAAGGGAGAGTGTTGAATTTCATTCATTTTCGTTCAAAGTCAATTCAATGTTCAATAAATAATGATTGAATTCACAAACGGGGAATAAACCATATTGCTAAAATGAATGCTTTGCCCAAGGCTTCATACTTACTATGAACCACAAAGGGCTGGGCCCTCAGAATCAAAGTCAAAGAATCACAAATACACAGTGCAAGGGATTGATTGAGAACCTGGTGTTGGCAGAAATGCAGTAACTTAAGTCAGTACCTGTCCTGGGCAGCTAAATCCTGGCCAGCCCAGTCCCAAAAGGGCAGATCTGGGCCGTTGGGTGGCTGAGTCCTCCTCATTTCTATGCACCAGGAGAGAACCAGTTTTGTTTGTTTAAAAGAGGCTATATACTTGTCTTCTTCTTTCGTGCCAGTTCACTGACCCCAGGCTTGCCTCCCCTCAGAAGGGGTCTGGTTGCTGCAACCTTTCCAGTCCGTCTCCTCTGAACTTCTCCCAACAGTCTGAATGGCATTTTCCACTTTTCTGGGGCTGGAGCCATGGCCTGGAAGAGCCCCCAGGTTCATGTGGAAGACTCGTCCCAGCCTGTGTATCCCAGCAGTGGGGCTGGAGCACCCCTGGGCTTCCAAGGAGGCTCATAAAGGGTTGGGTTGTAACACTCACACTCCCTCAGAACACATTCCTGTGCCTCAATTAGTTTTGGCTGAGGGAAAGATTGGCCAAGAACAAGGGGCAGATGCATTTCCCAAGTCCTGCCCATGAGACAGGCACTGCCAGGACCTTGGTGGGAGACCTCCCTTCAAGGCCTTTCCAAGGTGGCTGTCTCTGATTCCCTCACATTCCTGGTATTTTACTCTCGAAAGTCATTTTATCTGGATGTTGTATGATGTCTGTTTACATGTTTCAGACTATTCCTCCCTGGTTTGAAAATTCCTTTTTGAGCCAGATTTTAGGTATTTTTTTTAGAGTGAAGACATTTCTGCCATTCTTTAAGCATAGCTGTTGAAAGAGCTTTCTCATCCAGGGTGTACTGCTATAAGAGGAGAAAAGCACAACAAACCATGATTCTTCTCGAGGCCTGGAATGATTGGAAAAATGCTAGCTGTGCATCTAGCTTGGGAATCAAGTTTTCAATATTTATTCATTTGACTTGAACTTATTAAACACTTACCACACATTTGGCGTTGCACAGGGTGTCCATATGCTAGAAAAGAAAATGGGGCTCCTACTCTTGAGGAACTTCCAAACAAGTTGCAAAATCTTTACCCAAGAAACAATGGGAAAATATAATTTCCAAGCAGTGAAGAACACTGTACATGTGGATTATATGAAATCCCTGGAATCTCAGGGTTAATGAACAGAATTCTGTGTATAACAGTGCTTGTGTATACATATGCACATGTGTGATATTTACCTGTACAGAAACACATACATATATGCCTTTTTCTGGGGTGAAGCATCCATAATTTTCTGAGATTCTCCAAAAGTCCCCCAAATAAACTCCACTGTGTTAGAAGAAATTCCCCACTTGTATACTGTGGCTCCCTCCCTCTTCAGGTTAAAACATGCTAAAGTGGACAGACATCTTGTCTATCTTCTTACCTTTTGCCCATGACCTTGGATTTTGAGAGGAGGTTGTGTGTTTCAGATTGTAGTCACTCAAGTCTTAATAATCAATGTGTTAAAAGTTGTATTTTTAAGTGTGGATAGACAAACTCTCTCTTCGTGGATAGGATTTTGTTAGCAAGTCTTTCTCTCCAAAACAGCTGAGTATCATTGATTGAACTTTCTCCTTCCTGCCTTGTCCAGGTTAGGGAAATAGCACTGGACTCCCAGAGCAACTATCATAACATTTGTTCACAATAAGACTGTGCCTTAACTGAGTCTTTCCCCTAGAGAGAATGTAAGTTCCCAGAGGAGAGAAAGGGTTATATCTTAAAATGTTTTCACATCCAAAAAAGGCTCTGGATTTAAGAGAGCCAACATTCCATTTAGTCATCATAACTGAGTATGATGATTAATAAGACCTCCTCTCCCAGACTTCCCCAGGCCATCTCTGTTGACAAGATGCTTAGTAACTTTGGAACCATCCTTGCTGGCTCGGGAGACTGTAACACATAACCACGATGTCAATGGCCCAATCTGGAGTTGTGCAACATGGTGGCCCAGATGTGGCTAGGAGAATATCTTTCCTTACACCACATTACTATGCCCTGAACCTGTACTGTGTCCTCTGGAACCACCTAGAACAGGTTGGATCTCTTTTGTGAAGGGATTCCACTCAATATTACAAGGTCCATCTTCTAGCCTAGCATCAAAGAAAACTGGAGCAAACCAATTAGAATTTGAAGGAGTCTCTCATTGAAACTGTATGAGAAACAGAGGGACCATGGAAAATGACAATAATCAGAATCATTCAGAGTTTGTCAGGTAAGCTCATGGCAGCTCAGAAACTACTCTTAGTTCATTTGTTCAATTGTTTTTACCTCTGGTCTCTAGTTTCTGAGTCTTTGGTTGGTTAGTGGGGACATTTAGAGTACAGTGCCAATAAAAGAAAGATCTCAGATGCAATCCATCTTCTAGTGCCTTATTATCGCCTTGCTCTTCCTGAGCCAGGGACAGTATTAATTACTACTGCCAGAAATATTTTCCTCCCTCTCTTTAGTACATAGAGAAACACTACTCTCAAAAGTTTCTTTAAAAGAGTATAGAATTACTGTGAATAGAAGGATAGTATCTAAAATTTGAAAGAAAAATCTAGAAGTCATTCAGTACCATGTCCTAAAAGGATTCCCACAGCCCATCTATAATATCTTTGACCCGTATTCTCTCAGCCTGATGATAGCAATAACTACTCATACTGCTCTTGCAGTTGTGACTTATTGACTGTTATGCTCTATGCACTATCTCATTTAATCTTCACAACCCTAGGAGATTGGTATGACTAACATGAACATTTTATAGATAAGTTGTAGCTGAGAAAGTTTAGGTAATAATTCCAAAGGTCAAATAAACTTTCAAGTTGAAGTGGTCAAATTTTAACCCCGTTCTGCATGATCCCAAAGAGTTCAAATCTAGAGTATTTTTTAAATCTAGAGTATTTTTTTTTTTACCCACCTCTGTGACAGGAAGTTTTCACTCTCTTTAAATGATGTTGATTATGAGAAAGTTCATTTTCAAATTGATTTACTAATATTTATTCCTCTATTCAACAAAAATATATTGTATGTTCTGTCTCAAGTGCTGGACCATGCAATTCCTCACAACTATAGCTTGTTTGCCTGAGGTCGTATGTCAACCTTGTTTCCTTCAGACAACCGGAGGCAGCGTGGATGAACCTGGGAGATTCATTATTCTTCAATAAAGTGTTCCCAGTTCTTTCAAAGTTCTTTACTTAGAGCTGGGCATGATGGCACATGCCTGTCATCCCAATTATTTAGGAGGCTGAAGCAGGAGAATTGCAAGTTCAAGACTAGTCTGGGCAAGTTAGTGAGATCCTGTCTCAAAAAACAAGACCAAACAACCAAAGAAAGCTCTTCATTTAAGACAGTTTGCATTGCTTTCCTCTCACTGAGTTCTCTATCTTCTCACAGTCATGTTGATAGAATGGAAGCAAGAGCTGACATCTTCCTCAGGATGAACTCTAATGTCAGGGGCATCTGGCACAGTCATTTCCAAATGATGTTCTAGTTTTGCCACAAATAGTAATAAACAATAATGTTGCTGTTTGAGAATTTACTATATCCCAGCTACCATCCAAAGTGCTTGACACGAGTGAATTCATTTTCTCTCCATACCAACCCTACAAAGCACACACAGTCATTGTTCCCAATCACTGGTGAAAAAACTGAGGTTCAGAGAGGTTGAAGAACTTGTGATATTATTCAGAAAACTGGACCCAGGCAGTCTTGTTCCAGAGGCTATGCTTGCACTTTATTTCTCACAATGTCTTTTTATTAGCACATGGAATGTGGTTCTAAGGACTGTTGTCAACCAGCCAAGGCCAACCCTTCCACGGTACCTTCTAAGAACACTAATTTTCTCCCAGGATTCATGGAACAAGTTTCCCTGGCCTGAGACATATAGTTGGCCCTCCATCTCTGTGGGTTCTATGTCTATGGATTCAACCAACTTCAAATTGAAAATATTCACACACAAAAAATGCATCTCTACTGAACATGTAAAGTCTTTCTCCTTGTCGTTATTCCTTAAACAATATAACAGCTATTTGCACAGCATTTACATTGTATTAGACATTGCAAGTTATCTAGAGATTATTTAAAGTGTACTGGAGGATGTGTGTGAAATTACTACACCATTTTACATAAAGGACTTGAGCATCCAAAGATTTTGGTACCCATGGGCTTCCTCCAGTATCCTGTGGATACAGTACTCTCCAGCTCAGTAACCCTTCGCCATGTCTCCTTGTGCTTTATTCACTCTTCCAAAGTCCCTTTTTGCATCCTTCACCCAGTTTTTTTCTGTTCACCTTTCCAAAGGTACAATACACCTTATTTGAAAAGATGTCTCCATTCTCCTTCCTGGTATCCTCCCATTAGGAGTAAAATGCAAAATTATTCCTCTCAGTAACCAGCAGTTGGAGTTGGGCATGTTTGTGAACACTGAGCTCTTGAAAACATGTATTCCTTAAAGCAGCAGATATTTTTTTTTTAAATTTATACCATACCCATTTTTTAGTGTGTTCAAAAAAAGTCCTTCTTATAAACTGTTAGTTAACATTTACTAGTTCTGCCATTCTCAATAGGAAAAGGTTTTTGAACCTCCTATTTTATCTGGGCAGAATGTTCTCTCCAAAGAGAAAAACTATGCAAACTTAATAGCTCCTTTATTCATAGCTTAAAGATGATTCTTTTTTCCTGAACATGTATAATTTATGTTTGTGCATTAATTCTGTAATTAATGGTTATAAAATACATCAAATATGTAAAGTGTTGCATAAGTGCTTAATTAAAATAAAAACAAAAAAGTGATGATAATTAATTGTACATCCCAAAGGCTAGACAGGATGATAGTTCACAGTGACTATCAATTAATATTCCTATTGTTAAAAATAAGTTCATCGTTTTATGTAAAACAGAACATGTTAAAATTTCTGGTAAGACACCGAGTCAAAAGTAAAAAAGTTCCTCAAAAATATTTTCATGATATAAATTCTCTGTGGGAAAACAGCTTTCAAATTTTTCATTTTAGATCCTTGGTTCAATTCAGTTTCATTATAAAATTTTTGACTCAGAATTGTACTATTATAATGCTACCATTAAAAAATTCCTATTCTTCCCCAAAGAATCTAAAAAAATACAGTAAAATCCAAGGAGAGCGATCGTCATTATAGCGAAGGTTCACTAGTGTTTTAAGTGACTAATATGCACTCATGTACCTAGTATGGGGAAGGAACTGTCCTAAGCAATCTGGAAGGATTCTTGTTGTTAGTCTGACAAACATTTTGAGTGCCCTCTGTAACCTGCATACCGTTCTGGGTGCAGCAGAGAGCACAAGCTGCCTCAGTTCCAGCCCACCCTGGTGATCATGACCTAGGGAAGGGTGTAGACATGAATCAAGACCTGCAAACAGAATGAGCACACCCAAATAGCAAATGCTCCTTTCCTGAGTTCTCCTGTCAGGCAATTCCCATATCAAATGGTAAATGATTGAATATTGTCACCTAACTTTATCTACTTTGTTTTTAAAAAGTGGGTTTATTGAGGTTCTTTTTTAAATGACTTATTCATAAACAATCTGTCCATTTTGACCTAATTAACCAAGAACAGCTTACTATTCCTATTCCTATTACTATTATTTTACTTACTTGACTTAGCAGGCCAATTCATTGAGAATAAATTACCTAATGTGTGTTTCTGGAGAACTCTTTATTTGCAATGTGTCCTAACAAGTTCACTGAACTTGCTTAAGCTTCCTATGGCACTTGTAACAGTGGCCATGACTGGGGTCACTGGACCAGCCCACCTTTTCCTTGATTGTCTGGACTGGAGTGTTGGGGGTGGAATCTGGGGGAGTAGGAGAGAATGGGAAACTCCTGCCCTATAGAAATCCTAGAACCAATTTCTACTACCTATTCTGCAGGCTGAATTGTCTCTCTCTGCTTATGTCCTCTCCAGAAACTGTAGGCCATTAAGGGAGACAAATAATCTTATTTTGAAAAGTGAAATATAACTTCCTGTCACTATGCTAATGAAGCAATAAAGTTAGAATTCATAAAGTATTGCACTTAATGAAAATACTGCCAAGAAAGGATTTAAGTGTGGTTCATTCTAGAATACCCACCCACACAGAGCTCTTCTTTCTGTATACTTTGGCACCAGATCTTATACTTTACAGTCTCAATTCTTTTAACCCTATGATAGAAAAATTCCTGTTCTCAACATATGAGCACATCTTATACTTGGAAGACCTTCCTGACACACTGTCAGGCAGGTGTCTATCTCTCCAAACAGAAATACAGTGCCAACCTGTTGTCCACAGACTTGACCTTCTTGGCCAAAAAATTTTAGTAGGAGGTCTGCGGAAAAATTTTAAAGTATGAATCAACTCCAGAGACATAAATACATTTTTTCATATTAGGGATTTATCTCAGAAGAGTTTGTATTTTTTTGTTATGTGACTCAAAATGGTCTGCTGATTTAAAAAAAAATGTTTTAAAAGTTCTGCTCTTTTTGGATCCTGTGATACACTCTGTTAATGGTGGAATTCATCACTTTTCTGTCTATTCATACTTTCATCATGTGATTTTTTTCATTTCCTGTCACTACAGAGGAAAAGTCTATGTTCCTATTACTTGAATTGGGCTCAGACTTGTGGTTTTGAGCAACTAAATGAGGAGAAGGTTTAGCATATCAATTCCAAGTATAGGCCTCAAGAGACATGTTTTTCTGCATGGTTTCATTAGCTTCCTCTATTGCCATAGGAAAGATGTTCCTGGGTTAGCCTACTAATTCCAAGAAGAGGATCAGGATATCCTGATCTGGTACAACAAAGGTGTCCCAGCCTAACCAAGCTCAGAGCAGAGTTCCCACCCAACCCTGAGACACATGAGCAAGATCAACTGCAATGAATCAAACAGAGGCTTGATCAGGAACACTCAGCTGATCAACAGATATGTAGTCTATGATAAGAAATGATTGTTATTTCAAACCACTGAATTTGGGATAATTTGTTACACAGCATTTGCTAACCAATGCAACTCCCAATACTTAAGGAGAGATTCCTGACCTGCTCTATTATATCCAGAAAGTTCCTTAGAATTTGATACTCCTATCAAGATAGACATATCATTAAGTTCAATAGTTGGTAAGTTTTCTCTATAACTGTCCCCTGTGCACAAGTGAAGATAGTGCCAAAAGTTAGTGCCAAAAGATAGTGCCAGGATTGTTATATCATGTCCTCTGATAAGCTCTCCTGTCACACTTTGCACATGGCCTGTGACTCTTGTTCATACATTACTGTAGACAGAAGCCTTGTGACATAAAGCCTTCTATTAACTCAGGTTAATACCAAGAGAGGACCTCAGCAGAATAAAAGGGAGATGATACTAGAATGCAAATGCATGAGTTACAGAGATCGGAAAGAGGGGTAGGCGCCTACTTATTGATTATTATTGAAGAGTAAATGCTTTGCTATCTATCCATTCTCTGTTTTAATTCTCCTTTGTATCCTTCACAGTATTAAAAGAAAATTCTTATTGTTCAAATTGGTTCTTTGGACATAATCACAATTCATATAATTCCTTTACCTACGGGTCAATGCAGCAGAAATATTTGTGGGAAGGCTCAGGTCATCTTCCCTTTGTCTACTGACCTTATGATATAGACCACAGTCTAGTGTCCAACCTAAATAACAATACCCAGTTTCACCTCCTCTCCCATGACTGCTCCACCTCCAAGGACTCTCAGGTGTTGTAGCTGTATGACTTTGAGTAAGTCCTATCACCGTGGTGTCTCCAGTTCCCATTTTTGCCAGACAAGGGGTATATCTCTAGAAGGCCTTCATGACTTAGAGTCATAAAATTATCTGATGAGTTTTATCTCTCATTCAGATTCATATACACATCAATACTTAACTTTGGAAGGAACTATCACTTTACTTTATGAGAGAGGATACATTGCCCGAGACAGATAAAGCAAAATGGCTGGGCCCACCTAGCAAATTAGCAGCAGAGCTGAGAGGGGAACTCTGAGCCTCCTCCTTTTCAATATTGTCTCTAGGTCAATGGCCTTGAAAATAGGGAGTCATTTCAGATTCAACTAGCTTGCTTTCTGACTTTCTTTCTTTCTTTTTGTTTTCTTTTTTGTCTTTAGTTACACGGTCCCAGAATTGTAAGCAGCACTCAATAAATCTCAATAAATATTTGTTGACTTGAATTGGGAATGAGTAAGCATGGGTTACATGGCCAACAACCAAATTCAGAGCCTTTTCAGCCAAGAGAGATGGTGGCCATCGTCATTCCTTTGGGGAATTCTTCCTGCGTGTGGGGGAAAGTATGATTATACATAACTCGTTTCTTAAGTTACATTTTTGATCAAAGAGTCAAAGCAGCTCCTTATCCAGTGCTAGGTTGCCATCAATGGGTCTTCAAACACTAGTACTGCTCACCACAAAGACGTGGTGGGCAGCTGACACATAATTTCTCACTCGTGTTTTAGGGTTTGAGAGAACAGATAGGCTGTGGTTAAGGAAATGATGGATTGCACTTAGGCAGACAGTCACTAAAATGTGTGCATTGTTTCAGAAGGAACTAAAGTTTCTCTGAACCAAAAAATGTATACCCACCAGGAAGATGAAGCAGGAATAAACAATTGAGGACCCGCCAAGTTTGGGATAATTATTTCTGATGGTCCCAAATATCCCTCTGCTGTTTTTGCAGCAGTGAAATGTTGAACACGATCTCCTCCTGGGTGGCATTGCTATTGAAAGGAAAAGACAAAGAATCACATATCACCCTGGCCTGTGCTCTAGGGGAACCACATTATAAGTTCAGCTTACTTTCCAATCAAGTACTTCAAGTGCTCCAAGATCTGCACATTAATAAAGGCACCATAGAAAAAAGGTCCTGTTCACAAACAGGGAGATTCTCAGCTGAAGGATTTTTTTGAAGTTTACTTTCTCTATAAATATTATATGAAAATATACTATTTAATATAGAAAGAGTATATATGGCATAGGTAAATTATGAAGCTTGATAATGAAATAAATATCCATGATCTCCAATCAACTTAAAGAATGAGAATATTGCCAGTAATCTCTGAACCTACATTTAAACTCTTCCCTACTTTCCTCAACAGTCCCCTTGTGTGTATATATGTGTATGTGTATATTAAAGAGATTTAATTTTGCTTGTTTGCCATCTTATAGAGAATGAATCATACCATACATAGTCTTCATAGACTTGTTTTTTCATTCATCTTTATATGTCTAATGTACATGTATGTTATTGGGTGTAGCTGTAGATTAAGTAACATATTCCATATTGTGAATATCCCTACAATTTATTTATCTCTACTATTATAGATGGACAGTTAGTTGTTACCCACTTCTAGCTAGTGTAACACTAGAATGAATAGTCCTATAAATGATTCCCATGACAATATGCAAGAGATTCTCTAATATGTACATGTAAGTGTACAAATGCTGGTTCCTAAGTAATGTGCGTTTTTAAATTTATAAGATAAAGGTAAATTATTTTCCAAAGTAGTTGTAATGATGCGTTCTTTACCAGCAATATAAAAGAAGAGTACTGCCTTTAGACCCAGGCAAGAAGTCTCTGCCAGTTCCATGCATCGGAGGGTTGTGCACTTTGGACTACCTTCCTGAAATTTTTCTAATTCCCCTACCAGTGCCCAATACTGTCTAGGACCAGGAAGGCTGACTGCACAGGGCAACTGTACCTTATCTCTCACCATTGGTGGGCTCTCTGATCCTCTAATCCCCTCCCACCCCCCACCTCTTGCTTTACACACAGTATTTACTAAATGCCCTGAGGAGTTCTGGCCACACTCCCACCTATGGGATGGTCCTGGGGCTCCCAGGGTGGGGACCTTATTCCAGGGTTAGCCTGGCTAGCACACGTCTCCTGGTAGCCAAGGCAGGATTTTATGAAATTGGGCTGCCATTATAGTGCTGACAAGCTGATTTGGTGTGACCCTTATTGTTTTTATGGACAGAGTCCCTGAAAAACATATTTGTTAAAAAGCCCACACATCCCAGGGTGGTCATATATGAGTTCCCAGAATTCCACCATCTCATCCCACTCAGTACTGTCAAACTTAATTTTTGAACCCACTGGGTGTGAAATCATATTTTATTGTGGTGGTAATTTGCATGTCCCTGATTACTATTTAATCTCATCATTTTCCCATATTCTGTCATTATAATAACTTTTTGTGAAATAATTTTCAAGTACTTCAACCATTTAAAAATATTTGGTGAAATATACATAACATAAAGTTTACCATTTTATATTCTGATAGAGTTAAGTGTATTCACATTGTTGAATTACACATATTCAGAACATTTTACTTTTTTCCATATTTTTATGAATGAATTATAATTATACACAATAGTGGAGTTAGTTGTTACAAACTCATTCATGCACATAATAGAACAATATATTTTGGTCACTATCATTCCCTCATATTACCCTTTCCCTTTACCTCCTCCCTTCCTCTGGTCCCTTTCCTCTACTCTACTTTTCTACCCTTGATTTTCATGAAATCCCCTCCAACACAACTTTTTTTGCTTTTGGTCTCTTTAGCTTCTGCATATGAAAGAAAACATCTGATCCTCCTTGGTTTTCCAAGTTTGGCTTATTTCACTTATCGTAATACACTCAAATTTCCTCCATTTCCCTGCAAATGACATAAGTTCATTCTTCTAATTAAACACCACTATGTACATATCACCCATTTTCTTTATCCATTCATCCATGATGAACTCTTAGGCTGGTTCCATAATTCAGCTATTGTGAATTGTGCTATTATAAACATGTATCAATAGAGTGTGCTGACTTTAATTCTTTGGAATAAGTATCTAGAAATGGTATAGCTGGGTCAGATGGTGCTTCCACTCCTAGTCTTTGGAGGAAACTCCCTACTGATTTCTCCAAAACATTTTCACTTGCAAAACTGAAACTCAGTACTCGGTAAACAACTCATCATTTTTTCCTTCCCTGATTCCTTGGCGACTTCCGTTTTACTTTGTCTCTATGAATTTCACCATTCTAGGCATTCATAGACATGGAATCATAGGGCACTCGTCATCTCGTTACTGGCTTATTTCACTTAGCACAATGTTCTCCAGTCCCATGCATACCATAGCATGTGTCAGGATTTCCTTCCTTCTTAGGACTGAATGATATGCCATTGTATATATACACCACATTTTGTTGATCCATTTAGCCAACCATGGGTACTTGAGTTGCTTCCACCTTTCAACTCTTGTGAAATACTGCTGCTGCGGACATGGGTGCACAAAGATCTCTTTGAGATTTTACTTGAGGTTCTTTTGGACATAAAACAAAAAGTGGAATCGCTGCATCATTTGGTGACTCTAAATTTTTGAGGAACCAGCAGAGACTATTTTCTACAGCAGCAAACCCATTTTATATTCTCACCAGCAATGTATAAGCATTCCAATTTCTCTACATTCTTGACAACACTCATTGTTTTGTTTGGTTCAAATAGCCATCCTAATTGATGAGGTCATATAGTAGTTTTGATTCCACTAATGATTATTGATAGCATTTTTTGCATTCTTTTTGGCCATTTTTAAATATTATTTAGAGAAATGTATATCTGAGTCCTTTGCCTATTTATTTATTTATTTATATTTGTAATAGGGATTGAACCCAGGAGTGCTTTGCCTCTCAGCTACATCCCAGTCTTTTTAATTTTTTTTTAATTAAAAAGTTGTTTAGGGCCTTCCTAAGTCACTGAGGTTGGTCTCAAACTTGTGATCCTCCTACCTCAGCCTCCTGGGTCACTGAGATTACAGGAGGGTACCACACACCCAGCTTCCTTTACCCATTTTTAAAATTAGGTTTTTGTTGTTGTTGTTGTTGTTGTTGTTGTTGTTGTTGCTGAGTTGCAGGAGTTGGTTATATGTTCTAGATATGAGGCCTTCTTCAGATATATGAATTGCAAATATGCCATTCTGTAGGTTTCCTTTCCCCTGCATTGGTTCTGTTCTTTGATGCCCAGAAGTTTTGTGTTTTGAATTTTGATATAATTAATTTTCCTTTTGTTGTCTGTACTTTGGGTGTCAGAGCTAATAAATCATTGTCAAACCCAAGGTCATGAAGCTTTTCTCCTGTTTTCTTCTAGGAGTTGTATGGTTTTAGGTCTCATGTTTGAGTCTTGCTTTGGTCCATTTTGAATTAATTTTTGTAGATGATTTGTGGTAAGGATCCATATCCATGTCTTCAAGTGTGGATAGTCAATGTTCCCACAGTTATTGAAGAGTTTGTTCTTTCTCCCATTTAATGGTGTTGATACCCTTGTGGAAAACCATTTGACCATTAGGTGAAGACTGATTTCTCTATTCTATTCCATTGGTCTATAAGTTTGTCTTTATGCCCGTAACACACAATCTTGATTATTATAGTTTTGTAATAAATTTTGAGATTTCATTTCCTTTGGTTATATCCCTCAGAAGTGGGATTGGCAGATCATATGATAGATGTTTTCCTTTAGGACTGTACTAATTTACATTTCTACTAACTGTGTATGAAAGTCCCTGTTCCCCACATCCTCACTTGCTTTTCTTTCTTTTTCTTTTCTTTTCTTTTTTTTTTATCTTCTTCACAATAACTATTCTAGCTGGAGTGAGATGATATCCCATTGTGCTTTTGATTTCCATTTCCTTGGTGAGTAGTGACATTGAGCATTTCTTTTCATATGTTTGTTGATCATTTGTATGTTTCTTTTGAGAAATGTCTATTGAGATAATTTGCCATTTTTAAAGTAGGTATTTGTTTCATTGCTGTTGAGTTGTTTTAGTTCTTTATATAGTCTGGATATCAATCCCTTGTATGATGAATATTTTGGAAATATTTTCTCCCATTCTCTTATTTTTCTCTTCACTCTATTGATTGTTTTATTTACTGTGAAAAAAAACTTTTTGTTTTTGTTACCTGTGATTTGGGGGACTTAAAGAAAAAAAAAAACCTTGGCCTATATTTATGTATTGAAGTGTTTCACCTGTTCTTTAGTCTAATAGTTTTACATCTTTTTTAAGTTTGTTATCCATTTTGAATTAATTTTTATATGATGAGAGATAGGGACTAGTTTCATTCCTAGGCATATGAATTTCCAGTTTTTCTGCCACTATTTATTAAAGAGACTGCCCTTTCTCTAACATACGTCCTTGGCACCATTGTTGAAAATCAGTTGGCTGTAATTTTGTGAATTAATTTCTGGGTTCTCTATTATATTCCATATGTCTATTGTTAAGTCAGTACAATGTTGTTTTGGGTTACTGTAGCTTGTAATGTGTTTTGAAGTGAGGTGCTTTGTTGCTTCCAGTTACATTATTCTTGATCAGGATTGATTTGACTTTTCAGTTTTTTATTGTTCCATATGAATATTAGGATTGTTTCTGTTTATGGGAAGAATGTCATTGGAATTTTGAAGAGGTCTGCATTTAATCTGTACATTGCTTTTGGTAGTGTAGAAATTTTTGCAATATTAATTCTTCTGATCTATGAACATGGCATGTCTTTCCATTTTTGTGTATTTATTTCAATTTCATTCATCAATGTTTATAATTTTTATTGTAGAGTTCTTCCACTTTTGGTTAAATTTATTCTTATTTTTTGTGGAAATTGTGAATGGGATTGCTTTCTTTGATTTCATTTTCAGCCATATTGTTATTGATGTATAAAAAAGCTACTGATTTTTTCATATGTTGATTTTGTATGTTTATTAATTCCAACAGACTTTTGGTGGAGTCTTTTGGTCTTCTATATTTGAAATTATGTCATCTGCAAACTGAGATAATTAGATTTTCTCCTGTCAATTTGAATATCCTTTATTTCTTTCACTCACTTAATTTATAATTTATTTTCATATATTAAACTTATATCCAGCCACCTTAGAAAACTCTGACTAATTTTATAATTTGTCTTTAGGTTTTTTAAAAATTTTCTCTGTAATCCCTTGTAACATTTGTGTCTGTACTGTTTCTTCTTTTCCTTTTATTCTTTTAATTTCTTATCCTTTTCTTACTGGAAGAACAAGAATTTCCATTATAATGTTTAATAAAAATTGTGATATTGGAACTTCTTATCTCTGACTTTTTATGAAATAATTATAACTTCCCCATTAAGAATGATACTTGCTGTAGATTTTTTGTCTTGTTTTTAGTTTTTGCTAAATACTCTTAAAAAGTTAAGAAAGGACATTACTTTCCTTTTTTTGTTTGTTTTATGTTATAATTTGTTTCTTTTTTTTAAATAGTTGTCAAATTTTAGAAAATGATTTTTCTGCAACTATTGAAATAATCAAGCAGTTTTTAAGGTATAAATTTATCTTGTTTAAGTTTTGCATTACACTTATAAGTACTTTAGTTTTAAATCATCCTTCCATAAACTCAAATTTATCTTGATATCTTTTCTTGCATATTGCTGGACCCAAACTAGAATATTTTGAGACCTTTGAGAATTGCTTATTCTCAAAGAATTTATATATTTCACCCAATTTTTCAAATTGGTATATGTGTGTTAGGCTTACATTTTTATTCCATGCTATTTTATTCTTTTGTTCCATTCTTCTCTATGGAAGTTTATTATCTTAAAACTCTTTTCAAAGCATCAATTTTGAATCTATGTATCTTCTATCACTATCTTCTATCAACTTCATTGATTTTTACTTCTACTTTATTGTCCTTAGAGATACTATCCTTGAGATTCTTATTTCACTTCTTAAACTGAATGATTAAACTGCTATTTTCTAAATTTTAACCAGAAAGCTTATACCACTAATTATATACCATTATTCTTTTCTAATTAAAAAAAAAGCGTAGCTGTAAATTTGCCTTGAAGTTCTACCTCTGCTTCATCCCACATTTTTCTTTGTTGTTGTTTTCTTTTTCTTTTTTTTCAGATGGGTTCCTGCTGTGATTCCCAGGTGATCTTAAACTCCTGAGCTCAAGTCATCCTCCTGCTTCAGCTTCCCAAGTAGCTGGAACCAGAGGCATGCACCACTCTTCCTGGCTATCCCACAGGTTTGGAAATTTTATTCACTTCTAAGTATTCTAAAATTACAACCTATTTGTTCCATAAATTAGTTAGATGTAAACACTTATAATTTATTGAACCTTGAAAAATTAACCATCTTATTATTGATTTCTACTATTGTATTATTCTCAGAAAACCTTATAAGCCTATCCTAACTTTTAAAAATTTGTGAGCATCTGTTTTATGACCTAATATTCAGTTAGCTATTTCAATTGTTCTCTGTGATCTTAAGATGAATGAGTAATTTCTAATTGTTGCATGTAGGGTGATGCTTATGCTCACTTATGAAACCATGTCTTAATAATACTATTCAATTCTTTTTTATTTTCCCCAAGTTTGTGTGTGTGTGTGTGTGTGTGTATGTGTCAGTAATTGAGAGGCATGTATGTTATTGGAATTTAAAGTGTATATATTTAAAATTTCTATTGCAGTTGTACATTCATGTATTTCACTCTCTAGTCCTATGACATTCTGTTTATATAATTGAGGCTTCATATTTTACCATTGTTATATCTTCTTAGGGTAAATGATATTTTTAAATTATACAAAAACCTTCCTTATCCTTAATACTAATTTTTATCCTAAAATCAATTTTGTATGACTATAAACCATCTCAGCCTTCTTTGATTAATGTTTTCATGATATTGTATCTTTTACAAATTTTCCTTTATTATGGAAAATTTTAGCATGCAAAGTGTACAAAATATTAAAATTTATTGCCCTAAACCTGTAATACATAAATTTGTAACATTGTAAATTTGTAACATTTTTGTTGTACTTAGGATCTAACCTGAGGTATTCTACCACTGACCTCTGCCCCCCAACCCTTTTTTTTTTTTTTTTTTTTTTTGTTTGTTTTTTTGAGACAGGGTTTTGCTAGGGTGCTAAGGTTGGCCTTGAACTTGCAATCTTCCTTCCTCAGCCTCTTAGTAGCTAGGATTACAGGTGTGCACCACCATGCCCAGCTATTTAAAACATTTTTACCCTAAACATATTTATCATAGGAGATCATACCTTTCACAATTTAAACGCTATTATTTTCCACAATTTGGGTTCTGTGCTACTTTTAAAAACTGTAGGGACCTGGGTTATGGCTCAGTGGTAGAGAGTTTGCCTAGTGCCAGTGAAGCACTGGGTTCAATCCTCAGCAACACATAAAAATAAATAAATAAAACTAAATGTGTTCACCTACAACTAAAAAAACATTTTAAAAATCCTTAAATTTTCTATTGATATTATTACTATAGTGAGTATTTTATAGAATGGTGCTTGTTTACAACAATGCCCATGGTTACCAACATAAGTACACAAACAAATACATATTTATTTGTCAAAGACATTTTAGATGTTCTTTGGGTGAATGCCTGTTGATGGAAATTGTTTAGGAATCTTCCTCTCTGGTTTTCATTCTGGAAATGTGGTTTGTGTATGTGTGTGTGTGTGTGTGTGTGTGTGTGTGTGTGTGTGGGCACACAATCAGCATTATGTATGTATTAACCATCATCTTTTGGCTTCAATTATTGGTATTGCTTCCATCTCATTATAATTTTTAAAAGTCTGATTTTTCTTTCTTGCTGCTTTTAAGATCTTTTGTCTTTGGCCTGATGCAGTTTGATTATTATATTGTTATTGTTGTGTGAACTTTCTGTCATTAAGTAGCATCTATATTTCTATGTTTATGAATATATTATATTGATGAGGTTTATAAAATTCTCAGCCAGTATATCTTCAATTTTTCCTGTTCCTTTGTTATTACTAATTTCTTCATTTGGGACTCTTAAAGTTTGAATCCTAGGCTTGATTATTTTATTCTTTATGTCTCAAAATCTCTTATGTTTTTCATCTCCTTATTTTTCTGCACTGCATTCTTAATAATTTCCTCAAATCTAATTCCAGGTCTACTGATTGTTTTATGTGCTATGTATAACCTGTGTTTTAATCAATTCACTGACTTTTTTTTGTTTCAATAGCTATATTTTTCTTCTCTAAATTAAGTCATTTCTGTATGATCACAGTTGATAGTTCTGATTCCTTCACTTTAAAACCTCTATCTTTCAATTATTTAAGTATCTTACATTACAATTTTATATCCTATATTTGAAAGTTCCAATGTCTTTAGTTCTTGATAATCTAAATCTCTTCTGGCTCCTTTTTTCTGCCACTGACTTATTTTCTGAATTCTTCCACGTTTGGTAGGTTTAGATGGTGATTTCACATTTTGTTGTACTTCATCCAAGGGACTCTGAGGACCACATGATACATTCTTTGTTCCAGTGAGGGTTTGTGATTGCTTCCACCAGAAGCTGGTATACCTTCAGTCAGGTGATGACTGATCCAGTGAGGATCCCTTAGGTTCAGCTTCCCCTCCCTGATGAAAGTCTAATCACAACACTCCCATCACAGTTCTGATTCCAGCATTTTGCTTTCTGTTCTTGCTTCCCTATTCCAATGTTGTTCTCTTCCCCCACCACCTGAAGATTTGTTTAATTTACTCTTCGTGGAGTCCATATGTGCATACACTAAAATTCTATTTGTGATATATCCATGACTGACTTTTTTTTGTTTTTGACAAGGGTAATAAAACTCTTGAATGGTGAAAATAGTCTCTTCAATACATGGTGCTGGGCAATTAGTCCACATGCATAAGAATGAGGTCAGACCCCTACCTCACATCATATACACAAAATACCTCAAAATGGTCAATGACATAAAGGGAGAAAGAGTCCAAAACCTAGAAAGACTAATATGAGTGGATCTTAAGGCTTGAGAATATTCCTCTTTGGCTTGACAAAAGAAAAACAGAAAAAAGAAAAGAAAAAAGTAGGATGGATTGAAAAAGGCTATCAGACTTTTGGATTCTAGAAGCTGAGACTGTAATGCTATTTGACTTCATATAGTGTACTACTCTCAGTGAAAGGGGAGAATGATATTGAAGATGACTCAGGGGACCTCAGGCTGCTACTCCTACCACAAGCCAGAGGGGAAGGACAGGTTTATCCTCCATTTCAAAGGGTGGACTTGACTTACTGGTTTCTGTTGTCCAGGGTATTCAACACAGTGCCTCGAGGGTAGAGAGTCATGGAGACAGGTTCCTTGGAAGGAACAGCAGGGTTGTTGCCCAGCTGAGCCAAGGGGCAAGGTTACACTCACACAGTTGTGGGGTCACCCACTTGAGCCTGGAAGGTGAGACATCAAGCCAAAGAGGATTCTTTCTTCCTTTTGGAAAGGGAATGTCTATCCCATGCCTGTCTCACCATTATATCTTAGAAGCACGTACATCTGGCTTCACAGGTTCACAACTGGGGCGAAACTTTGCCCTAGAATAAATTAAATTCCAATTTCGTCGATATCTCATATAGATGGTATTTAGATGAGACTTTGAACTTTAGAATTAATGTTATAACAAGTTAAGACTTGTGGGGCTGTTCAGATGAAATAGATGTATTTTGAATGCAGTGAAATAAAAAAAAAAACATTTAACTTTTTCATAGTCAAAGGACATTATCAGAAAAGTAAAAAGAAAATGGGGGAAATATTTGCAAATTATATAACTGATAAAGATCTATTATCAAGAGTATGCGAAGTCTTCTTATAAGTCCATAATAAAAAGATGAAGAATCCAAAGGATAAAGGGCTTGAACAGACATATCTCTAAAGAAGATACACAGATAGCAATGAATTACAAGAAAAAATGGCCAACATCATTCAGAAATCCAAATCAAAACCACAATGAGTTACCACTTCACACCCACTAGAATGGCAATAGTAAAACTAAAAAGTACAATAAACCCTGCCAGTGATGACGTGGAGAAAGGAAACCCTTGTAAATTGCTGGTGGAAATGCAAATACTTCAGCTGGTGTAGAAAATAGCTTAGCAGTTCTCACAAAGTTAAAGCTACAATTACTCTGCGACTCAGCAAGTCTGCTTCTAAGAATTGAAGTATATAGAGGGACTTAAGCAGAAAATTGTTCATAGCAGCACTATTTATAGTAGCCAAGAGATAGAAACAGCCTAAATAAATGTCCAGCAACAGATGAATGAATGGATATGCAAACTGTTACATAGATGCACTCAATAGAATGAGTCATGCAAAGGTACAAAGAACTGATATATGTTACAGTGTGGATGAACCTCAAAACATTAATTTGAGCAAAAGAAGGCAGACACTAAAGGTCACATATTTCATAATTCCATTTATATGAAATATCCCAAATAACTAATCAATATGGACATAAAGCAGAATGGTGGTTGTCAGGGGTTGTGGGGAGTGGAGAATGGGCCTACTGCATCATGGGTACAGAGTTTCTCTTGAGGCTGATGAAAATTTGGAACTAGGTAAATGTGATTGTTACACAACATTGGGAATATACTAAGTGCTACTGATTCATATGCCATAAAATGGTTTATTTTATGTGGTGTGAATAGCACCTCTTTCAGGATTATTTATAGCAATTTTCCCAGTTACGTGTGTTTAGCAGGTGGACTTGTCAGAATACCTGGTCCAGAGTCCACTGGAAATATAAGTAGCGCTTTTTTAACTGTAGGATCGCTCAGATGTTTTAATATGCTAATGTGCACCTTCCAAGTAAGAGAGAAAACATGCAGGACTTAGGTGGCAGGAGTGGGGGAGACAGCTTTAAAGAGCTTGGGTGCCTGGTGGTTGTTGTAGTCATGGCTACACTGATGCTTCCTTCATACTGTGTTCTGAGTACCTTAGAGTGGCTAACACCCATAATACTCAGAACGACTCAGTGAAGTAGGTTATACTGTCATTTCAATTTACATATAAGGAGACTGAGTTTCAGCTGTTGACCATATCAATTTGGGTTCAGTCTAGCACTTGGATCCATCTACCAACAAATGCTCAGATGTCAAAGTTCCCTTAAAGTCAATGTTCAGAGCTGGGAAGAAGTCCTGGGCAGGCACAAGCCCTGATAGGATGATGACCTGAGAGAATAACAGCTGAGAACCCCCCAGATCTTTCCATGCGAGCTTTTGTGGGGAATACAGGTAGTAGATTTCTGATTCTTGCATTCTTAAGTGAGCATGCATTTCCAAGCCAAAGGAAGTCCTTATTCCAAAACCTTTTCTGCTTCTTTTCTTGCCCCAGTTCAATCCAACTGATGCCTCCTCCCTCTTAATTAAAGTGATAGATATAAACTCTCACAAGCCTATACCTGAGCCGAGTTCACACTGTTTGTGGGATAATGCATGCTTCTGTGTTTCTTTAAGGATACGCACCGCGGTGCTAATTCAGCATGAGCACTGGTGCCAGGAAGGGAGGTCGACTTGGGATTGACGGATTTGCCTCCTGTGCCTACCCGTAACCTGCTCCTCAGCCTCCTCTCCGTGGACTCCCATCACCCTCGGCTCCATCCATCACAGCTGCAGCCCAGCCTGGTGATGTATTACACTAACATATCATTAGTGCAACGGCAGAGCAAGGAGCTTTGATGATGTATTGGGGCCATACATCATCAGAATGAGTCACTCTGATGATGTATAACTCAAAAGATGGTACTATCCAGGGAAATGTGGACGTACCATAAATCAGGGACAATGTTAAAGAAGAAAACTCAGGACAGCCTCAGAAGGAAAATAAAGGTTCACAGGGGTCTCCCGCAGTAGGGGTTGAGAGACAAAACTAGTAAATTCCTAACGACTCAGATTGAAGCTTTCTGTTAGCTGTGGCTTCCTTAATGACTAAACCAGATCATCAGCATCCCAGGGTGACACTTGGATTTCCTTTCCATCTGGAATTCAGTTTGGCTTCTGCTTTCCCGCAAAGACCCCTTGTCCTGATGGAGATGCAGTGTCCGTCAGATCAAACAGAGAATGCTCCAGGTCTGTGCTTTATCCGGGTCCTCTTGGATTTGTCTTCCCTCCAGTGGATTGTAGGGGCTTTTCAGACTAAAGTGGTTCAAGCTCACATTCTTTCGAAAGTTCTCAGCCTTTAGCCATTGATTACTGAAATTCCTTTACTCATGAAGGAGTGTGAGTTTGACATTAAATTGCTAAAAATCAAGCCAGAGGAACCCTGCGCTTGGCCCTAGGAGTTATAAACTCTTCGAACATAGATGTGGATTTCTGTTTGTCAGCAGGATAGATCTTGATGAAACTTTGATTCTCTGCCTCAAAATAGCAACAGAAAGAGGAGGGCTTTATCTAATATTTAATTGAAAGAACAGAAAAAAATAGATTTTCATAAGACCAACTACTGATTGGACTAGAAATGTGGAGATTTGGGTATGGAGCCTCCACTGAAATCCCTAGCGTTCCAGCTCCTTGCCTTTCCCAGTATTATTCCACCATAGGAAGATAAGTTGTGGGAAATCATCAGGCTCCTCTCTGTATCTCAGACCAGGGTGTGTGTGACATTTTCATAGTCAGGAGCACAAACCTCTTTTTAACTTTTAAAAGTGGTAGATAAAGAAAACCTTAAAGAAAAGAAGTTGAAAGCCACAGGGCAGAGGGAGAGGTAAGACCACACGCAGGCACACTGGGGAAAAAAATTAACATTTATGTTTAATGTGTTATTTAATGCTGAGCTGTCAGGTTGAGATCTGAGGCCCAAGCATACTGATTCTATCCCTCCACCCATGCAAAATCAAATAAAAATCAAAGCCTAGGTGCTTCGGGACTGGAGAATATCAGAACTCAGCCCCTGGCATATGGGATCCATTACAGGCAAGGAGTCCTCCTCTGGGGGCTCCTTCTCCTGGTCCCCACCCACGCTCCAATAAGGGAGGGAGCAGCCAGCAAAGGCTCTTCCAGCCGCCCCTGGTCATGTTGCTGTGACTCACCGCCTTTGTTTATTGCAAGTTCTGCAGTGGACTGTGTCCTGGAGGGCAGAACAATTGTAGGATCCTCCTTGGGGGATGCAGGAGAGGGGCCTGAGCCAACCATAGAACACAGCAGCCCCTCCTCCCTCCCTGTGGGAAGAAGGGGGGCTTCACCACCTGAGCAGGAGTTAAGAGAACAAAATGCCTTTTTTTATTGTTCTCAAATAGTTGTGCCTTCAAAGGCTTTTAAAAGTTGAAACAAAACAGATCTTGCCTCTGCTCTTTACTTTTTGGTGGGGGAAGGGAGTAGAATGAAGTTGCCGATAAAGCCAGCACACTCCTTGGGAGGTGTTTATAAAGGCGCTGGCTCTGAAAGGGTCCCGTAATGCCTTGGGGCTGTTACCTACATCTGTCTGCTCTGCCTGTGCCATGAGAATCCGTGAGGCATGGGGAGTTGGGCACCAGGGGTGCGTGACCAGATGGGAAAGCCAAGAAGATGGCCACAGACAATGCCAGGGGACTGTTGGGACCGACAGAGAAGTACAACTCAATGGTCAACTTCGGGAAAATCAAGAACATGCAATTTGTCAGAGCGGTAGGTTTGGCTATAGTGCCAGTCAGTTCACTTAAGAGGATGTTGGGTGCAGCTGTATGGTACTGCAGCCATCCACTGATCTTGCAGAGTTGGGCCACAGACCCTCTATTCTCTAATGTTAACAAGAATAGTGTCCGCACTGTAGCAATCTGTACCACAATGATTACACATTGATTGTGTATCAGCAATTGGCTTGCCATATATCTCACTCAATCTTTACAATACCTTGAAAGTGTAGTTCTGTTCATTGCATTTTTGGGTGAGAAAACTGAGGCTAGCATCACTGCATACCTGGTCTGCAATCTGAAGAATTTCCTTGGAATCCTGAGCTTCTACTTTTTGATGCCACATGACACCCAATGCAGAGGCAGAGATTCAGTACTTCCCTAGCAGGCCCATAACCTCTCCAGTGCTCTATTCCCTTCTCAAGTCTTCAGAAAGGGTGTGGATTTCCATTCTAGCACCATGACCAACCTCTCTAAAGCTTGGAACCAAAACTACTGTATTTTAAAGCTCCTGTTATCATCACTCATCATTCTTCTATATGTGTTAGCTTTGTCTCCACCCATTTAACCAATCATGCACTGAAAATATGTAGAAAAAATTGTGTCTATAGTAAACATGTACAAAGTTCCCCCTTGTCTTTATTCTCTAAAAATACAGAATCATAGCTATTTAGAAAGCTTTACATTGCATTAGATATCTCTAAGTAACCTAGAGATAATTTAAACTGTACAAGAAGATGTGCATGGGATGCATGTAAATACCAAAACATTTTATATAAGGGACTAGAGCACCCATGGATTTTGTATCCAAGAAGCAGGGGTTCAGGAACCAACCCCCTTCAAATAGAGAGAGGGATGACTGTGTTTATTTGCATGAAGGGGAAATAGCCCTAAAGACCAGAAGCAAAAGGCACAAAGTAAAGGAACAAGAGTCAGGCGGATGTGTGTGCCTGGGTAGCTGCTTCTTGCTTGTGGAGGGTTTGTGGTCTACCACCTGCTTGGATTTCCAACATCAGCCCTGGGACTGGCCCTTTGACAACCAGTCTACCTCTTATCTGCCTTCAGAGACTGTGTCCAGAGTCCAGAGGGCTGCAAAAGCACCCAGAGATAAAACTATTTAACTTTTCCTAAATTATCTGAATCTCCAGAATAAGTAATAACAATAACAATAAAAACACCCTTGCTATGTTATTTAATGCCCCCCTTCAACATAATAATGCATGCTTTTACAAGATGGAGGTGCAAGAACTAATAAAATATATGGTTTAATTAACTAAACTTATGCTGTAATCCACATTAGAAGGCCATGATTTAGCATGCACTCTCATCCTCAGGACAGAATAATGCAAACAGCATAATTAAAAGTTGATGAGAAGTGTATTTATTGGGCTTACAGAAAGAAGAGACACCCAGATTTATGATACATAAAGTAAACCTTTAGTTTACAATATAATTAATATTTTAAAAACTACAGCGCACATATAATGCAGCTGAAGAGTCCGCCTCCGCGGAAGGATAATTTCTGTGGTGCTGATCTTAGCCCCATTTAATAGTAAATTATGTTCCTGAGCATATACAAATGTAACATGATCTATTATGATCTAGAGATGATGCTCATTGAGATGTCTGCAGCTATGATAGATCATGGTTGCGCGTCTCTGAAGACATGGAGGATGGTTGAAGGGCCAATTATTTATCTGTGGCATGAATTCCACGGCTATTAGTCACACACATGGTGACGAAAAATGAGGGTATGCCACTACATTTTAATCAATCCCTGCTCAAGAAAACCCCTCGTTAGCACAGAGCTGAGGACATTAGGAGTTTGCAGGAAAAAGAGGAGAGATGTAGAAAAAGAGGGGGTCAGGTGAGGGGGACACACTCAGAGTCACAGAAAGCACCCAACAGCCACATTGGCTCTGGGGACTCTCCAGCATTTCTGAGCTTGGGCTGGGTTTTCAGCTCATATAATACTCATAGCAATTTTGTGATAGGTACCACCTTTTATCATGCCTATTGTGCAGATGAGGGAACTGAGGCCTAAAGACATTACTATATCAGTAAGGGCAGAGTAAGAATGCCCAACCAGGATTCCCAGCCATGTTCTAAAGGCATTCTGTCCATCCAGGGATTCCATGGAGGATCTTGGAGAGAGAAGAGAAATATTTCCCTAAAATGAAGTCTATATATCTCTTTAGGGTCCAGGAGCTCCGGGATCCTCCTACATAGATTCTCCTTTCACATACACATTTTGGCTGCCTCCGTGAGGGCAAAGCCACCAATCTCCTATCCTTTCTTCAGAGACACTACTGATCCTGAACACTAAATATTCTCCAAGAACCTCACCTTTGACTCCAGCCTCAAAATTATTCCAAAGAGGGTCTTAAGATCTACGTTTTCCTTGAAAAAAACTGTCCAAAGATATAACTAAAATAAGTTTATTACCTTCCCATCTTTTTTTTCCTACCCTGGGGATTTGGTTTAAAAAAATATACTTATATTCTTTGTACTGAAACAGATATTACAAACTTGAGAAAAGTAAGAAGGTTTGTACACATTCTCTGGTATCCATCCAATCTAGATGCTCTGGGCAGAGCACAATGCCTCACCCTGTTCTTGCAGGAATGTGGACACAGGTTTGTTGGTGGGTCCTCCCTCAGTTTTCTGTTGGTACTCTTTGTCCTGTTGTCTGGATGGTTACTGTGGGAGCCACTGCAGGGTTTTAAGAAGAAATAACTGGCTAAATTTCCTTATTTGATATATCCATGTTACAGGTCATGGAACAGTTATGCACATGCTATAGAGAATTGGCAAATCGTGTTCAGGCACATGGTAGAACTCGTAGGAGCCTCAAAGGCCTGGACTTTGACCTTTGGATCCTGTTGCTTCAGCCACATCTTAATCTGAACCCTCTCAACCAAGATTCATAACCACAGAGGAGAGGTGTCCTGTTCAACATCACCACCCTTCCTTTTCAGCTGTAGCCAGACTCAAAGTGGAAACCACATGGCTTCCTTAGCCCCAGAAGGGACCCATTTGGCTTGAGGCTTGAGAGAGGATTCATCGGATCCTGAGTGACACCTTGTCCCAAGAAAGGAACACCATGTTCTGGGCATGGGCTTTGAAACTCTGTCATTGGTGTTCTGGACAGGACACCATCCAGCTTTCAAATCCAAGATGTTTACCAGGTTTCAGTGGAACTAAGTGAAACATTTATCTAAAATCCTAATGTCGGAAACACTCTCAGGAAAGAGGCACGCAAAGGAAACATACAAAATAAATTACATACAAAGCAGATAAAGAAAATAATTCCAGTTCTTCTTCATTATCTGCTTCATTACACTTTTTAGTGCTTATTAAAATTGTTGTTAAATGATTTAATTTTGTTTGGAGAAAAAAAAGTGGATGAAAAAGGGAATAAGAGATTAAGGAGATAAACTGCTGAGGTTTCCATTTTGGAACTGGTTGCAGAGCTAGGCAACGATGAGAAAATTAATTTGTAGGTCTCTCTGGAGGAGCAGTCAACACCAGGCGCCACAACACATGCTATTTGCCTTATTTTTTGCTTAATTGGCATGGCCTTCTCTGGGGAGAGCTCAGGCTAAGCCAAGTAAGAGGATAAATCACCTTTAGTGTGGCCCCTTCTGGGTCACGGATAATTTTTCTGACAGCCATGTCAGATCAGGATGCTAATGTATCAGCTAAGTCTTCTGTATACCAGCGTTGAGAGTATAATTTCCTTCCTATTAGCACACAAACTCACACAAACGCGTTCCCCAGGGTGGTTTAATGAAAGTCCCCATTACGAACTTAGGGAAGAAACACTCGAAGCAAGGCTGGGATGGTCTTTGCCAGGGCAGATGGCAGTCTTTGCTTCCAGA